>NW_026777541.1:0-238549 GCF_028023285.1 Balaenoptera ricei
GTACCCTAAGCCTAACCCTAAGCCTAACCCTAACCCTAGGCTACCCTTGACTGCTTCTGCCTCCAATAGATTTCCTAAGCACTAGTGTTTTAAGGAACAGCTTAAAAAGAGAATCCTAATGTGATTTCTTTATAATGGGTGTGTTCCTTATCTTATCCTAGTGTCTAAACTCTTCTCCATGGCTGGACCCCCAAATAATATTCCTTTACGTGCTAAGGGGTATGTAGAGAGTGGGATAGGTTTAATAACTACCCTAACCCTAACGCGTACCCTAACCCTAACCCCTACCCTAACCCTAACACGTACCCTAATCCTAACCCGTACCCTAAACCGAGCCCTAACCCTAACACTAACCCTAACCCTAACCCTAACCCATACCCTACGCCGTACCCGCACCCCTCCCCGTACCCGTACCCTAAGCCGTACCCTAACCCTAACCCTATGCCTAAACCTAACCCTAGGCTACCCTTGACTGCTTCTGCCTCCAATAGATTTCCTAAGCACTAGTGTTTTAAGGAACAGCTTAAAAAGAGAATCCTAATGTGATTTCTTTATAATGGGTGTGTTCCTTATCTTATCCCAGTGTCTAAACTCTTCTCCATGGCTGGACCCCCAAATAATATTCCTTTACGTGCTAAGGGGTATCTAGAGAGTGGGATAGGTTTAATAACTACCCTAACCCTAACGCGTATCCTAACCCTAACCCCTACCCTAACCCTAACACGTACCCTATTCCTAACCCGTACCTTAAACCGAGCCCTAACCCTATCACTAACCCTAACCCTAACCCTAACCCATACCCTACGCCGTACCCTCACCACTCCCCAAATCCGTACCCTAAGCCGTACCCTAACCCTAACCCTAAGCCTAACCCTAACCCTAGGCTACCCTTGACTGCTTCTGCCTCCAATAGATTTCCTAAGCACTAGTGTTTTAAGGAACAGCTTAAAAAGAGAATCCTAATGTGATTTCTTTATAATGGGTGTGTTCCTTATCTTATCCCAGTGTCTAAACTCTTCTCCATGGCTGGACCCCCAAATAATATTCCTTTACGTGCTAAGGGGTATCTAGAGAGTGGGATAGGTTTAATAACTACCCTAACCCTAACGCGTATCCTAACCCTAACCCCTACCCTAACCCTAACACGTACCCTATTCCTAACCCGTACCTTAAACCGAGCCCTAACCCTATCACTAACCCTAACCCTAACCCTAACCCATACCCTACGCCGTACCCGCACCCCTCCCCGAATCCGTACCCTAAGCCGTACCCTAAGCCTAACCCTAAGCCTAACCCTAACCCTAGGCTACCCTTGACTGCTTCTGCCTCCAATAGATTTCCTAAGCACTAGTGTTTTAAGGAACAGCTTAAAAAGAGAATCCTAATGTGATTTCTTTATAATGGGTGTGTTCCTTATCTTATCCCAGTGTCTAAACTCTTCTCCATGGCTGGAACCCCAAATAATATTCCTTTACGTGCTAAGGGGTGTCTAGAGAGTGGGATAGGTTTAATAACTACCCTAACCGTAACACGTACCCTAACCCTAACCCCTACCCTAACCCTAACACGTACCCTATACCTAACCCGTAACCTAAACCGAGCCCTAACCCTAACACTAACCCTAACCCTAACCCTAACCCATACCCTACGCCGTACCCGCACCCCTCCCCGAACCCATACCCTAAGCCATACCCTAAGCCTAACCCTAAGCCTAACCCTAACCCTAGGCTACCCTTGACTGCTTCTGCCTCCAATAGATTTCCTAAGCACTAGTGTTTTAAGAAACAGCTTAAAAAGAGAATCCTAATGTGATTTCTTTATAATGGGTGTGTTCCTTATCTTATCCCAGTGTCTAAACTCTTCTCCATGGCTGGACCCCCATATAATATTACTTTACGTGCTAAGGGGTATCTAGAGAGTGGGATAGGTTTAATAACTACCCTAACCCTATCGCGTACCCTAACCCTAACCCCTACCCTAACCCTAACACGTACCCTATTCCTAACCCGTACCCTAAACCGAGCCCTAACCCTAACACTAACCCTAACCCTAACCCTAACCCATACCCTATGCCGTACCCGCACCCCTCACCGAACCCGTACCCTAAGCCGTACCCTAAGCCTAACCCTAAGCCTAACCCTAACCCTAGGCTACCCTTGACTGCTTCTGCATCCAGTAGATTTCCTAAGCACTAGTGTTTTAAGGAACAGCTTAAAAAGAGAATCCTAATGTGATTTCTTTATAATGGGTGTGTTCCTTACCTTATCCCAGTGTCTAAACTCTTCTCCATGGCTGGAACCCCAAATAATATTCCTTTACGTGCTAAGGGGTGTCTAGAGAGTGGGATAGGTTTAATAACTACCCTAACCGTAACACGTACCCTAACCCTAACCCCTACCCTAACCCTAACACGTACCCTATTCCTAACCCGTAACCTAAACCGAGCCCTAACCCTAACACTAACCCTAACCCTAACCCTAACCCATACCCTACGCCGTACCCGCACCCCTCCCCGAACCCGTACCCTAAGCCATACCCTAAGCCTAACCCTAAGCCTAACCCTAACCCTAGGCTACCCTTGACTGCTTCTGCCTCCAATAGATTTCCTAAGCACTAGTGTTTTAAGAAACAGCTTAAAAAGAGAATCCTAATGTGATTTCTTTATAATGGGTGTGTTCCTTATCTTATCCAGTGTCTAAACTCTTCTCCATGGCTGGACCCCCATATAATATTACTTTACGTGCTAAGGGGTATCTAGAGAGTGGGATAGGTTTAATAACTACCCTAACCCTATCGCGTACCCTAACCCTAACCCCTACCCTAACCCTAACACGTACCCTAATCCTAACCCGTACCCTAACCCGAGCCCTAACCCTATCACTAACCCTAACCCTAACCCTAACCCATACCCTACGCCGTACCCGCACCCCTCCCCGAATCCGTACCCTAAGCCGTACCCTAAGCCTAACCCTAAGCCTAACCCTAACCCTAGGCTACCCTTGACTGCTTCTGCCTCCAATAGATTTCCTAAGCACTAGTGTTTTAAGGAACAGCTTAAAAAGAGAATCCTAATGTGATTTCTTTATAATGGGTGTGTTCCTTATCTTATCCTAGTGTCTAAACTCTTCTCCATGGCTGGACCCCCAAATAATATTCCTTTACGTGCTAAGGGGTATGTAGAGAGTGGGATAGGTTTAATAACTACCCTAACCCTAACGCGTACCCTAACCCTAACCCCTACCCTAACCCTAACACGTACCCTAATCCTAACCCGTACCCTAAACCGAGCCCTAACCCTAACACTAACCCTAACCCTAACCCTAACCCATACCCTACGCCGTACCCGCACCCCTCCCCGTACCCGTACCCTAAGCCGTACCCTAACCCTAACCCTATGCCTAAACCTAACCCTAGGCTACCCTTGACTGCTTCTGCCTCCAATAGATTTCCTAAGCACTAGTGTTTTAAGGAACAGCTTAAAAAGAGAATCCTAATGTGATTTCTTTATAATGGGTGTGTTCCTTATCTTATCCCAGTGTCTAAACTCTTCTCCATGGCTGGAACCCCAAATAATATTCCTTTACGTGCTAAGGGGTATCTAGAGAGTGGGATAGGTTTAATAACTACCCTAACCCTAACGCGTATCCTAACCCTAACCCCTACCCTAACCCTAACACGTACCCTATTCCTAACCCGTACCTTAAACCGAGCCCTAACCCTATCACTAACCCTAACCCTAACCCTAACCCATACCCTACGCCGTACCCTCACCACTCCCCAAATCCGTACCCTAAGCCGTACCCTAACCCTAACCCTAAGCCTAACCCTAACCCTAGGCTACCCTTGACTGCTTCTGCCTCCAATAGATTTCCTAAGCACTAGTGTTTTAAGGAACAGCTTAAAAAGAGAATCCTAATGTGATTTCTTTGTAATGGGTGTGTTCCTTATCCCAGTGTCTAAACTCTTCTCCATGGCTGGACCCCCAAATAATATTCCTTTACGTGCTAAGGGGTATCTAGAGAGTGGGATAGGTTTAATAACTACCCTAACCCTAACGCGTACCCTAACCCTAAACACTACCGTAACCCTAACACGTACCCTAATCCTAACCCGTACCCTAAACAGAGCCCTAACCCTATCACTAACCCTAACCCTAACCCTAACCCATACCCTACGCCGTACCCGCACCCCTCCCCGAATCCGTACCCTAAGCCGTACCCTAACACTAACCCTAAGCCTAACCCTAACCCTAGGCTACCCTTGAATGCTTCTGCCTCCAATAGATTTCCTAAGCACTAGTGTTTTAAGGAACAGCTTAAAAAGAGAATCCTAATGTGATTTCTTTATAATGGGTGTGTTCCGTATCTTATCCTAGTGTCTAAACTCTTCTCCATGGCTGGACCCCCAAATAATATTCCTTTACGTGCTAAGGGGTATCTAGTGAGTGGGATAGGTTTAATAACTACCCTAACCCTAACGCGTACCCTAACCCTAACCCCTACCCTAACCCTAACACGTACCCTAATCCTAACCCGTACCCTAAACCGAGCCCTAACCCTAACACTAACCCTAACCCTAACCCTAACCCATACCCTACGCCGTACCCGCACCCCTCCCCGTACCCGTACCCTAAGCCGTACCCTAACCCTAACCCTATGCCTAAACCTAACCCTAGGCTACCCTTGACTGCTTCTGCCTCCAATAGATTTCCTAAGCACTAGTGTTTTAAGGAACAGCTTAAAAAGAGAATCCTAATGTGATTTCTTTATAATGGGTGTGTTCCTTATCTTATCCCAGTGTCTAAACTCTTCTCCATGGCTGGACCCCCAAATAATATTCCTTTACGTGCTAAGGGGTATCTAGAGAGTGGGATAGGTTTAATAACTACCCTAATCCTAACGCGTATCCTAACCCTAACCCCTACCCTAACCCTAACACGTACCCTATTCCTAACCCGTACCTTAAACCGAGCCCTAACCCTATCACTAACCCTAACCCTAACCCTAACCCATACCCTACGCCGTACCCTCACCACTCCCCAAATCCGTACCCTAAGCCGTACCCTAACCCTAACCCTAAGCCTAACCCTAACCCTAGGCTACCCTTGACTGCTTCTGCCTCCAATAGATTTCCTAAGCACTAGTGTTTTAAGGAACAGCTTAAAAAGAGAATCCTAATGTGATTTCTTTGTAATGGGTGTGTTCCTTATCCCAGTGTCTAAACTCTTCTCCATGGCTGGACCCCCAAATAATATTCCTTTACGTGCTAAGGGGTATCTAGAGAGTGGGGTAGGTTTAATAACTACCCTAACCCTAACGCGTACCCTAACCCTAAACCCTACCGTAACCCTAACACGTACCCTAATCCTAACCCGTACCCTAAACCGAGCCCTAACCCTATCACTAACCCTAACCCTAACCCTAACCCATACCCTACGCCGTACCCGCACCCCTCCCCGAATCCGTACCCTAAGCCGTACCCTAAGCCTAACCCTAAGCCTAACCCTAACCCTAGGCTACCCTTGAATGCTTCTGCCTCCAATAGATTTCCTAAGCACTAGTGTTTTAAGGAACAGCTTAAAAAGAGAATCCTAATGTGATTTCTTTATAATGGGAGTGTTCCTTATCTTATCCCAGTGTCTAGACTCTTCTCCATAGCTGGAGCCCCAAATAATATACCTTTACGTGCTAAGGAGTGTCTAGAGAGTGGGATAGGTTTAATAACTACCCTAACCCTAACACGTACCCTAACCCTAACCCCCTACCCTAACCCTAACACGTACCCTATTCCTAACCCGTACCCTAAACCGAGCCCTAACCCTAACACTAACCCTAACCCTAACCCTAACCCATACCCTACGCCGTACCCGCACCCCTCCCCGTACCCGTACCCTAAGCCGTACCCTAACCCTAACCCTATGCCTAAACCTAACCCTAGGCTACCCTTGACTGCTTCTGCCTCCAATAGATTTCCTAAGCACTAGTGTTTTAAGGAACAGCTTAAAAAGAGAATCCTAATGTGATTTCTTTATAATGGGTGTGTTCCTTATCTTATCCCAGTGTCTAAACTCTTCTCCATGGCTGGACCCCCAAATAATATTCCTTTACGTGCTAAGGGGTATCTAGAGAGTGGGATAGGTTTAATAACTACCCTAACCCTAACGCGTATCCTAACCCTAACCCCTACCCTAACCCTAACACGTACCCTATTCCTAACCCGTACCTTAAACCGAGCCCTAACCCTATCACTAACCCTAACCCTAACCCTAACCCATACCCTACGCCGTACCCTCACCACTCCCCAAATCCGTACCCTAAGCCGTACCCTAACCCTAACCCTAAGCCTAACCCTAACCCTAGGCTACCCTTGACTGCTTCTGCCTCCAATAGATTTCCTAAGCACTAGTGTTTTAAGGAACAGCTTAAAAAGAGAATCCTAATGTGATTTCTTTGTAATGGGTGTGTTCCTTATCCCAGTGTCTAAACTATTCTCCATGGCTGGACCCCCAAATAATATTCCTTTACGTGCTAAGGGGTATCTAGAGAGTGGGATAGGTTTAATAACTACCCTAACCCTAACGCGTACCCTAACCCTAAACCCTACCGTAACCCTAACACGTACCCTAATCCTAACCCGTACCCTAAACAGAGCCCTAACCCTATCACTAACCCTAACCCTAACCCTAACCCATACCCTACGCCGTACCCGCACCCCTCCCCGAATCCGTACCCTAAGCCGTACCCTAACACTAACCCTAAGCCTAACCCTAACCCTAGGCTACCCTTGAATGCTTCTGCCTCCAATAGATTTCCTAAGCACTAGTGTTTTAAGGAACAGCTTAAAAAGAGAATCCTAATGTGATTTCTTTATAATGGGTGTGTTCCGTATCTTATCCTAGTGTCTAATCTCTTCTCCATGGCTGGACCCCCAAATAATATTCCTTTACGTGCTAAGGGGTATCTAGAGAGTGGGATAGGTTTAATAACTACCCTAACCCTAACGCGTACCCTAACCCTAACCCCTACCCTAACCCTAACACGTACCCTAATCCTAACCCGTACCCTAAACCGAGCCCTAACCCTAACACTAACCCTAACCCTAACCCTAACCCATACCCTACGCCGTACCCGCACCCCTCCCCGTACCCGTACCCTAAGCCGTACCCTAACCCTAACCCTATGCCTAAACCTAACCCTAGGCTACCCTTGACTGCTTCTGCCTCCAATAGATTTCCTAAGCACTAGTGTTTTAAGGAACAGCTTAAAAAGAGAATCCTAATGTGATTTCTTTATAATGGGTGTGTTCCTTATCTTATCCCAGTGTCTAAACTCTTCTCCATGGCTGGACCCCCAAATAATATTCCTTTACGTGCTAAGGGGTATCTAGAGAGTGGGATAGGTTTAATAACTACCCTAACCCTAACGCGTATCCTAACCCTAACCCCTACCCTAACCCTAACACGTACCCTATTCCTAACCCGTACCTTAAACCGAGCCCTAACCCTATCACTAACCCTAACCCTAACCCTAACCCATACCCTACGCCGTACCCTCACCACTCCCCAAATCCGTACCCTAAGCCGTACCCTAACCCTAACCCTAAGCCTAACCCTAACCCTAGGCTACCCTTGACTGCTTCTGCCTCCAATAGATTTCCTAAGCACTAGTGTTTTAAGGAACAGCTTAAAAAGAGAATCCTAATGTGATTTCTTTGTAATGGGTGTGTTCCTTATCCCAGTGTCTAAACTCTTCTCCATGGCTGGACCCCCAAATAATATTCCTTTACGTGCTAAGGGGTATCTAGAGAGTGGGATAGGTTTAATAACTACCCTAACCCTAACGCGTACCCTAACCCTAAACCCTACCGTAATCCTAACACGTACCCTAATCCTAACCCGTACCCTAAACCGAGCCCTAACCCTATCACTAACCCTAACCCTAACCCTAACCCATACCCTACGCCGTACCCGCACCCCTCCCCGAATCCGTACCCTAAGCCGTACCCTAAGCCTAACCCTAAGCCTAACCCTAACCCTAGGCTACCCTTGAATGCTTCTGCCTCCAATAGATTTCCTAAGCACTAGTGTTTTAAGGAACAGCTTAAAAAGAGAATCCTAATGTGATTTCTTTATAATGGGAGTGTTCCTTATCTTATCCCAGTGTCTAGACTCTTCTCCATAGCTGGAGCCCCAAATAATATACCTTTACGTGCTAAGGAGTGTCTAGAGAGTGGGATAGGTTTAATAACTACCCTAACCCTAACACGTACCCTAACCCTAACCCCTACCCTAACCCTAACACGTACCCTATTCCTAACCCGTACCCTAAACCGAGCCCTAACCCTAACACTAACCCTAACCCTAACCCTAACCCATACCCTATGCCGTACCCGCACCCCTCACCGAACCCGTACCCTAAGCCGTACCCTAACCCTAACCCTAAGCCTAACCCTAACCCTAGGCTACCCTTGACTGCTTCTGCATCCAGTAGATTTCCTAAGCACTAGTGTTTTAAGGAACAGCTTAAAAAGAGAATCCTAATGTGATTTCTTTATAATGGGTGTGTTCCTTACCTTATCCCAGTGTCTAAACTCTTCTCCATGGCTGGACCCCCAAATAATATTCCTTTACGTGCTCAGGGGTATGTAGAGAGTGGGATAGGTTTAATAACTACCCTAACCCTAACGCGTACCCTAACCCTAAGCCCTACCCTAACCCTAACACGTACCCTAATCCTAACCCGTACCCTAAACCGAGCCCTAACCCTAACACTAACCCTAACCCTAACCCTAACCCATACCCTACGCCGTACCCGCACCCCTCCCCGTACCCGTACCCTAAGCCGTACCCTAACCCTTACCCTATGCCTAAACCTAACCCTAGGCTACCCTTGACTGCTTCTGCCTCCAATAGATTTCCTAAGCACTAGTGTTTTAAGGAACAGCTTAAAAAGAGAATCCTAATGTGATTTCTTTATAATGGGTGTGTTCCTTATCTTATCCCAGTGTCTAAACTCTTCTCCATGGCTGGACCCCCAAATAATATTCCTTTACGTGCTAAGGGGTATCTAGAGAGTGGGATAGGTTTAATAACTACCCTAACCCTAACGCGTATCCTAACCCTAACCCCTACCCTAACCCTAACACGTACCCTATTCCTAACCCGTACCTTAAACCGAGCCCTAACCCTATCACTAACCCTAACCCTAACCCTAACCCATACCCTACGCCGTACCCTCACCACTCCCCAAATCCGTACCCTAAGCCGTACCCTAACCCTAACCCTAAGCCTAACCCTAACCCTAGGCTACCCTTGACTGCTTCTGCCTCCAATAGATTTCCTAAGCACTAGTGTTTTAAGGAACAGCTTAAAAAGAGAATCCTAATGTGATTTCTTTGTAATGGGTGTGTTCCTTATCCCAGTGTCTAAACTCTTCTCCATGGCTGGACCCCCAAATAATATTCCTTTACGTGCTAAGGGGTATCTAGAGAGTGGGATAGGTTTAATAACTACCCTAACCCTAACGCGTACCCTAACCCTAAACCCTACCGTAACCGTAACACGTACCCTAATCCTAACCCGTACCCTAAACCGAGCCCTAACCCTATCACTAACCCTAACCCTAACCCTAACCCATACCCTACGCCGTACCCGCACCCCTCCCCGAATCCGTACCCTAAGCCGTACCCTAAGCCTAACCCTAAGCCTAACCCTAACCCTAGGCTACCCTTGACTGCTTCTGCATCCAGTAGATTTCCTAAGCACTAGTGTTTTAAGGAACAGCTTAAAAAGAGAATCCTAATGTGATTTCTTTATAATGGGTGTGTTCCTTACCTTATCCCAGTGTCTAAACTCTTCTCCATGGCTGGAACCCCAAATAATATTCCTTTACGTGCTAAGGGGTGTCTAGAGAGTGGGATAGGTTTAATAACTACCCTAACCGTAACACGTACCCTAACCCTAACCCCTACCCTAACCCTAACACGTACCCTATTCCTAACCCGTAACCTAAACCGAGCCCTAACCCTAACACTAACCCTAACCCTAACCCTAACCCATACCCTACGCCATACCCGCACCCCTCCCCGAACCCGTACCCTAAGCCATACCCTAAGCCTAACCCTAAGCCTAACCCTAACCCTAGGCTACCCTTGACTGCTTCTGCCTCCAATAGATTTCCTAAGCACTAGTGTTTTAAGAAACAGCTTAAAAAGAGAATCCTAATGTGATTTCTTTATAATGGGTGTGTTCCTTATCTTATCCCAGTGTCTAAACTCTTCTCCATGGCTGGACCCCCATATAATATTACTTTACGTGCTAAGGGGTATCTAGAGAGTGGGATAGGTTTAATAACTACCCTAACCCTATCGCGTACCCTAACCCTAACCCCTACCCTAACCCTAACACGTACCCTAATCCTAACCCGTACCCTAACCCGAGCCCTAACCCTATCACTAACCCTAACCCTAACCCTAACCCATACCCTACGCCGTACCCGCACCCCTCCCCGAATCCGTACCCTAAGCCGTACCCTAAGCCTAACCCTAAGCCTAACCCTAACCCTAGGCTACCCTTGACTGCTTCTGCCTCCAATAGATTTCCTAAGCACTAGTGTTTTAAGGAACAGCTTAAAAAGAGAATCCTAATGTGATTTCTTTATAATGGGTGTGTTCCTTATCTTATCCTAGTGTCTAAACTCTTCTCCATGGCTGGACCCCCAAATAATATTCCTTTACGTGCTAAGGGGTATGTAGAGAGTGGGATAGGTTTAATAACTACCCTAACCCTAACGCGTACCCTAACCCTAACCCCTACCCTAACCCTAACACGTACCCTAATCCTAACCCGTACCCTAAACCGAGCCCTAACCCTAACACTAACCCTAACCCTAACCCTAACCCATACCCTACGCCGTACCCGCACCCCTCCCCGTACCCGTACCCTAAGCCGTACCCTAACCCTAACCCTATGCCTAAACCTAACCCTAGGCTACCCTTGACTGCTTCTGCCTCCAATAGATTTCCTAAGCACTAGTGTTTTAAGGAACAGCTTAAAAAGAGAATCCTAATGTGATTTCTTTATAATGGGTGTGTTCCTTATCTTATCCCAGTGTCTAAACTCTTCTCCATGGCTGGACCCCCAAATAATATTCCTTTACGTGCTAAGGGGTATCTAGAGAGTGGGATAGGTTTAATAACTACCCTAACCCTAACGCGTATCCTAACCCTAACCCCTACCCTAACCCTAACACGTACCCTATTCCTAACCCGTACCTTAAACCGAGCCCTAACCCTATCACTAACCCTAACCCTAACCCTAACCCATACCTTACGCCGTACCCTCACCACTCCCCAAATCCGTACCCTAAGCCGTACCCTAACCCTAACCCTAAGCCTAACCCTAACCCTAGGCTACCCTTGACTGCTTCTGCCTCCAATAGATTTCCTAAGCACTAGTGTTTTAAGGAACAGCTTAAAAAGAGAATCCTAATGTGATTTCTTTATAATGGGTGTGTTCCTTATCTTATCCCAGTGTCTAAACTCTTCTCCATGGCTGGACCCCCAAATAATATTCCTTTACGTGCTAAGGGGTATCTAGAGAGTGGGATAGGTTTAATAACTACCCTAACCCTAACGCGTATCCTAACCCTAACCCCTACCCTAACCCTAACACGTACCCTATTCCTAACCCGTACCTTAAACCGAGCCCTAACCCTATCACTAACCCTAACCCTAACCCTAACCCAAACCCTACGCCGTACCCGCACCCCTCCCCGAATCCGTACCCTAAGCCGTACCCTAAGCCTAACCCTAAGCCTAACCCTAACCCTAGGCTACCCTTGACTGCTTCTGCCTCCAATAGATTTCCTAAGCACTAGTGTTTTAAGGAACAGCTTAAAAAGAGAATCCTAATGTGATTTCTTTATAATGGGTGTGTTCCTTATCTTATCCCAGTGTCTAAACTCTTCTCCATGGCTGGAACCCCAAATAATATTCCTTTACGTGCTAAGGGGTGTCTAGAGAGTGGGATAGGTTTAATAACTACCCTAACCGTAACACGTACCCTAACCCTAACCCCTACCCTAACCCTAACACGTACCCTATTCCTAACCCGTAACCTAAACCGAGCCCTAACCCTAACACTAACCCTAACCCTAACCCTAACCCATACCCTACGCCGTACCCGCACCCCTCCCCGAACCCATACCCTAAGCCATACCCTAAGCCTAACCCTAAGCCTAACCCTAACCCTAGGCTACCCTTGACTGCTTCTGCCTCCAATAGATTTCCTAAGCACTAGTGTTTTAAGAAACAGCTTAAAAAGAGAATCCTAATGTGATTTCTTTATAATGGGTGTGTTCCTTATCTTATCCCAGTGTCTAAACTCTTCTCCATGGCTGGACCCCCATATAATATTACTTTACGTGCTAAGGGGTATCTAGAGAGTGGGATAGGTTTAATAACTACCCTAACCCTATCGCGTACCCTAACCCTAACCCCTACCCTAACCCTAACACGTACCCTATTCCTAACCCGTACCTTAAACCGAGCCCTAACCCTATCACTAACCCTAACCCTAACCCTAACCCATACCCTACGCCGTACCCTCACCACTCCCCAAATCCGTACCCTAAGCCGTACCCTAACCCTAACCCTAAGCCTAACCCTAACCCTAGGCTACCCTTGACTGCTTCTGCCTCCAATAGATTTCCTAAGCACTAGTGTTTTAAGGAACAGCTTAAAAAGAGAATCCTAATGTGATTTCTTTGTAATGGGTGTGTTCCTTATCCCAGTGTCTAAACTCTTCTCCATGGCTGGACCCCCAAATAATATTCCTTTACGTGCTAAGGGGTATCTAGAGAGTGGGATAGGTTTAATAACTACCCTAACCCTAACGCGTACCCTAACCCTAAACCCTACCGTAATCCTAACACGTACCCTAATCCTAACCCGTACCCTAAACCGAGCCCTAACCCTATCACTAACCCTAACCCTAACCCTAACCCATACCCTACGCCGTACCCGCACCCCTCCCCGAATCCGTACCCTAAGCCGTACCCTAAGCCTAACCCTAAGCCTAACCCTAACCCTAGGCTACCCTTGAATGCTTCTGCCTCCAATAGATTTCCTAAGCACTAGTGTTTTAAGGAACAGCTTAAAAAGAGAATCCTAATGTGATTTCTTTATAATGGGAGTGTTCCTTATCTTATCCCAGTGTCTAGACTCTTCTCCATAGCTGGAGCCCCAAATAATATACCTTTACGTGCTAAGGAGTGTCTAGAGAGTGGGATAGGTTTAATAACTACCCTAACCCTAACACGTACCCTAACCCTAACCCCTACCCTAACCCTAACACGTACCCTATTCCTAACCCGTACCCTAAACCGAGCCCTAACCCTAACACTAACCCTAACCCTAACCCTAACCCATACCCTATGCCGTACCCGCACCCCTCACCGAACCCGTACCCTAAGCCGTACCCTAACCCTAACCCTAAGCCTAACCCTAACCCTAGGCTACCCTTGACTGCTTCTGCATCCAGTAGATTTCCTAAGCACTAGTGTTTTAAGGAACAGCTTAAAAAGAGAATCCTAATGTGATTTCTTTATAATGGGTGTGTTCCTTACCTTATCCCAGTGTCTAAACTCTTCTCCATGGCTGGACCCCCAAATAATATTCCTTTACGTGCTCAGGGGTATGTAGAGAGTGGGATAGGTTTAATAACTACCCTAACCCTAACGCGTACCCTAACCCTAACCCCTACCCTAACCCTAACACGTACCCTAATCCTAACCCGTACCCTAAACCGAGCCCTAACCCTAACACTAACCCTAACCCTAACCCTAACCCATACCCTACGCCGTACCCGCACCCCTCTCCGTACCCGTACCCTAAGCCGTACCCTAACCCTTACCCTATGCCTAAACCTAACCCTAGGCTACCCTTGACTGCTTCTGCCTCCAATAGATTTCCTAAGCACTAGTGTTTTAAGGAACAGCTTAAAAAGAGAATCCTAATGTGATTTCTTTATAATGGGTGTGTTCCTTATCTTATCCCAGTGTCTAAACTCTTCTCCATGGCTGGACCCCCAAATAATATTCCTTTACGTGCTAAGGGGTATCTAGAGAGTGGGATAGGTTTAATAACTACCCTAACCCTAACGCGTATCCTAACCCTAACCCCTACCCTAACCCTAACACGTACCCTATTCCTAACCCGTACCTTAAACCGAGCCCTAACCCTATCACTAACCCTAACCCTAACCCTAACCCATACCCTACGCCGTACCCTCACCACTCCCCAAATCCGTACCCTAAGCCGTACCCTAACCCTAACCCTAAGCCTAACCCTAACCCTAGGCTACCCTTGACTGCTTCTGCCTCCAATAGATTTCCTAAGCACTAGTGTTTTAAGGAACAGCTTAAAAAGAGAATCCTAATGTGATTTCTTTGTAATGGGTGTGTTCCTTATCCCAGTGTCTAAACTCTTCTCCATGGCTGGACCCCCAAATAATATTCCTTTACGTGCTAAGGGGTATCTAGAGAGTGGGATAGGTTTAATAACTACCCTAACCCTAACGCGTACCCTAACCCTAAACCCTACCGTAACCGTAACACGTACCCTAATCCTAACCCGTACCCTAAACCGAGCCCTAACCCTATCACTAACCCTAACCCTAACCCTAACCCATACCCTACGCCGTACCCGCACCCCTCCCCGAATCCGTACCCTAAGCCGTACCCTAAGCCTAACCCTAAGCCTAACCCTAACCCTAGGCTACCCTTGACTGCTTCTGCCTCCAATAGATTTCCTAAGCACTAGTGTTTTAAGGAACAGCTTAAAAAGAGAATCCTAATGTGATTTCTTTATAATGGGTGTGTTCCTTATCTTATCCCAGTGTCTAAACTCTTCTCCATGGCTGGAACCCCAAATAATATTCCTTTACGTGCTAAGGGGTGTCTAGAGAGTGGGATAGGTTTAATAACTACCCTAACCGTAACACGTACCCTAACCCTAACCCCTACCCTAACCCTAACACGTACCCTATTCCTAACCCGTAACCTAAACCGAGCCCTAACCCTAACACTAACCCTAACCCTAACCCTAACCCATACCCTACGCCGTACCCGCACCCCTCCCCGAACCCATACCCTAAGCCATACCCTAAGCCTAACCCTAAGCCTAACCCTAACCCTAGGCTACCCTTGACTGCTTCTGCCTCCAATAGATTTCCTAAGCACTAGTGTTTTAAGAAACAGCTTAAAAAGAGAATCCTAATGTGATTTCTTTATAATGGGTGTGTTCCTTATCTTATCCCAGTGTCTAAACTCTTCTCCATGGCTGGACCCCCATATAATATTACTTTACGTGCTAAGGGGTATCTAGAGAGTGGGATAGGTTTAATAACTACCCTAACCCTATCGCGTACCCTAACCCTAACCCCTACCCTAACCCTAACACGTACCCTATTCCTAACCCGTACCCTAAACCGAGCCCTAACCCTAACACTAACCCTAACCCTAACCCTAACCCATACCCTATGCCGTACCCGCACCCCTCACCGAACCCGTACCCTAAGCCGTACCCTAAGCCTAACCCTAAGCCTAACCCTAACCCTAGGCTACCCTTGACTGCTTCTGCATCCAGTAGATTTCCTAAGCACTAGTGTTTTAAGGAACAGCTTAAAAAGAGAATCCTAATGTGATTTCTTTATAATGGGTGTGTTCCTTACCTTATCCCAGTGTCTAAACTCTTCTCCATGGCTGGAACCCCAAATAATATTCCTTTACGTGCTAAGGGGTGTCTAGAGAGTGGGATAGGTTTAATAACTACCCTAACCGTAACACGTACCCTAACCCTAACCCCTACCCTAACCCTAACACGTACCCTATTCCTAACCCGTAACCTAAACCGAGCCCTAACCCTAACACTAACCCTAACCCTAACCCTAACCCATACCCTACGCCGTACCCGCACCCCTCCCCGAACCCGTACCCTAAGCCATACCCTAAGCCTAACCCTAAGCCTAACCCTAACCCTAGGCTACCCTTGACTGCTTCTGCCTCCAATAGATTTCCTAAGCACTAGTGTTTTAAGAAACAGCTTAAAAAGAGAATCCTAATGTGATTTCTTTATAATGGGTGTGTTCCTTATTTTATCCCAGTGTCTAAACTCTTCTCCATGGCTGGACCCCCATATAATATTACTTTACGTGCTAAGGGGTATCTAGAGAGTGGGATAGGTTTAATAACTACCCTAACCCTATCGCGTACCCTAACCCTAACCCCTACCCTAACCCTAACACGTACCCTAATCCTAACCCGTACCCTAACCCGAGCCCTAACCCTATCACTAACCCTAACCCTAACCCTAACCCATACCCTACGCCGTACCCGCACCCCTCCCCGAATCCGTACCCTAAGCCGTACCCTAAGCCTAACCCTAAGCCTAACCCTAACCCTAGGCTACCCTTGACTGCTTCTGCCTCCAATAGATTTCCTAAGCACTAGTGTTTTAAGGAACAGCTTAAAAAGAGAATCCTAATGTGATTTCTTTATAATGGGTGTGTTCCTTATCTTATCCTAGTGTCTAAACTCTTCTCCATGGCTGGACCCCCAAATAATATTCCTTTACGTGCTAAGGGGTATGTAGAGAGTGGGATAGGTTTAATAACTACCCTAACCCTAACGCGTACCCTAACCCTAACCCCTACCCTAACCCTAACACGTACCCTAATCCTAACCCGTACCCTAAACCGAGCCCTAACCCTAACACTAACCCTAACCCTAACCCTAACCCATACCCTACGCCGTACCCGCACCCCTCCCCGTACCCGTACCCTAAGCCGTACCCTAACCCTAACCCTATGCCTAAACCTAACCCTAGGCTACCCTTGACTGCTTCTGCCTCCAATAGATTTCCTAAGCACTAGTGTTTTAAGGAACAGCTTAAAAAGAGAATCCTAATGTGATTTCTTTATAATGGGTGTGTTCCTTATCTTATCCCAGTGTCTAAACTCTTCTCCATGGCTGGACCCCCAAATAATATTCCTTTACGTGCTAAGGGGTATCTAGAGAGTGGGATAGGTTTAATAACTACCCTAACCCTAACGCGTATCCTAACCCTAACCCCTACCCTAACCCTAACACGTACCCTATTCCTAACCCGTACCTTAAACCGAGCCCTAACCCTATCACTAACCCTAACCCTAACCCTAACCCATACCCTACGCCGTACCCTCACCACTCCCCAAATCCGTACCCTAAGCCGTACCCTAACCCTAACCCTAAGCCTAACCCTAACCCTAGGCTACCCTTGACTGCTTCTGCCTCCAATAGATTTCCTAAGCACTAGTGTTTTAAGGAACAGCTTAAAAAGAGAATCCTAATGTGATTTCTTTGTAATGGGTGTGTTCCTTATCCCAGTGTCTAAACTCTTCTCCATGGCTGGACCCCCAAATAATATTCCTTTACGTGCTAAGGGGTATCTAGAGAGTGGGATAGGTTTAATAACTACCCTAACCCTAACGCGTACCCTAACCCTAAACACTACCGTAACCCTAACACGTACCCTAATCCTAACCCGTACCCTAAACAGAGCCCTAACCCTATCACTAACCCTAACCCTAACCCTAACCCATACCCTACGCCGTACCCGCACCCCTCCCCGAATCCGTACCCTAAGCCGTACCCTAACACTAACCCTAAGCCTAACCCTAACCCTAGGCTACCCTTGAATGCTTCTGCCTCCAATAGATTTCCTAAGCACTAGTGTTTTAAGGAACAGCTTAAAAAGAGAATCCTAATGTGATTTCTTTATAATGGGTGTGTTCCGTATCTTATCCTAGTGTCTAAACTCTTCTCCATGGCTGGACCCCCAAATAATATTCCTTTACGTGCTAAGGGGTATCTAGAGAGTGGGATAGGTTTAATAACTACCCTAACCCTAACGCGTACCCTAACCCTAACCCCTACCCTAACCCTAACACGTACCCTAATCCTAACCCGTACCCTAAACCGAGCCCTAACCCTAACACTAACCCTAACCCTAACCCTAACCCATACCCTACGCCGTACCCGCACCCCTCCCCGTACCCGTACCCTAAGCCGTACCCTAACCCTAACCCTATGCCTAAACCTAACCCTAGGCTACCCTTGACTGCTTCTGCCTCCAATAGATTTCCTAAGCACTAGTGTTTTAAGGAACAGCTTAAAAAGAGAATCCTAATGTGATTTCTTTATAATGGGTGTGTTCCTTATCTTATCCCAGTGTCTAAACTCTTCTCCATGGCTGGACCCCCAAATAATATTCCTTTACGTGCTAAGGGGTATCTAGAGAGTGGGATAGGTTTAATAACTACCCTAATCCTAACGCGTATCCTAACCCTAACCCCTACCCTAACCCTAACACGTACCCTATTCCTAACCCGTACCTTAAACCGAGCCCTAACCCTATCACTAACCCTAACCCTAACCCTAACCCATACCCTACGCCGTACCCTCACCACTCCCCAAATCCGTACCCTAAGCCGTACCCTAACCCTAACCCTAAGCCTAACCCTAACCCTAGGCTACCCTTGACTGCTTCTGCCTCCAATAGATTTCCTAAGCACTAGTGTTTTAAGGAACAGCTTAAAAAGAGAATCCTAATGTGATTTCTTTGTAATGGGTGTGTTCCTTATCCCAGTGTCTAAACTCTTCTCCATGGCTGGACCCCCAAATAATATTCCTTTACGTGCTAAGGGGTATCTAGAGAGTGGGGTAGGTTTAATAACTACCCTAACCCTAACGCGTACCCTAACCCTAAACCCTACCGTAACCCTAACACGTACCCTAATCCTAACCCGTACCCTAAACCGAGCCCTAACCCTATCACTAACCCTAACCCTAACCCTAACCCATACCCTACGCCGTACCCGCACCCCTCCCCGAATCCGTACCCTAAGCCGTACCCTAAGCCTAACCCTAAGCCTAACCCTAACCCTAGGCTACCCTTGAATGCTTCTGCCTCCAATAGATTTCCTAAGCACTAGTGTTTTAAGGAACAGCTTAAAAAGAGAATCCTAATGTGATTTCTTTATAATGGGAGTGTTCCTTATCTTATCCCAGTGTCTAGACTCTTCTCCATAGCTGGAGCCCCAAATAATATACCTTTACGTGCTAAGGAGTGTCTAGAGAGTGGGATAGGTTTAATAACTACCCTAACCCTAACACGTACCCTAACCCTAACCCCTACCCTAACCCTAACACGTACCCTATTCCTAACCCGTACCCTAAACCGAGCCCTAACCCTAACACTAACCCTAACCCTAACCCTAACCCATACCCTATGCCGTACCCGCACCCCTCACCGAACCCGTACCCTAAGCCGTACCCTAACCCTAACCCTAAGCCTAACCCTAACCCTAGGCTACCCTTGACTGCTTCTGCATCCAGTAGATTTCCTAAGCACTAGTGTTTTAAGGAACAGCTTAAAAAGAGAATCCTAATGTGATTTCTTTATAATGGGTGTGTTCCTTACCTTATCCCAGTGTCTAAACTCTTCTCCATGGCTGGACCCCCAAATAATATTCCTTTACGTGCTCAGGGGTATGTAGAGAGTGGGATAGGTTTAATAACTACCCTAACCCTAACGCGTACCCTAACCCTAACCCCTACCCTAACCCTAACACGTACCCTAATCCTAACCCGTACCCTAAACCGAGCCCTAACCCTAACACTAACCCTAACCCTAACCCTAACCCATACCCTACGCCGTACCCGCACCCCTCCCCGTACCCGTACCCTAAGCCGTACCCTAACCCTAACCCTATGCCTAAACCTAACCCTAGGCTACCCTTGACTGCTTCTGCCTCCAATAGATTTCCTAAGCACTAGTGTTTTAAGGAACAGCTTAAAAAGAGAATCCTAATGTGATTTCTTTATAATGGGTGTGTTCCTTATCTTATCCCAGTGTCTAAACTCTTCTCCATGGCTGGACCCCCAAATAATATTCCTTTACGTGCTAAGGGGTATCTAGAGAGTGGGATAGGTTTAATAACTACCCTAACCCTAACGCGTATCCTAACCCTAACCCCTACCCTAACCCTAACACGTACCCTATTCCTAACCCGTACCTTAAACCGAGCCCTAACCCTATCACTAACCCTAACCCTAACCCTAACCCATACCCTACGCCGTACCCTCACCACTCCCCAAATCCGTACCCTAAGCCGTACCCTAACCCTAACCCTAAGCCTAACCCTAACCCTAGGCTACCCTTGACTGCTTCTGCCTCCAATAGATTTCCTAAGCACTAGTGTTTTAAGGAACAGCTTAAAAAGAGAATCCTAATGTGATTTCTTTGTAATGGGTGTGTTCCTTATCCCAGTGTCTAAACTATTCTCCATGGCTGGACCCCAAATAATATTCCTTTACGTGCTAAGGGGTATCTAGAGAGTGGGATAGGTTTAATAACTACCCTAACCCTAACGCGTACCCTAACCCTAAACCCTACCGTAACCCTAACACGTACCCTAATCCTAACCCGTACCCTAAACAGAGCCCTAACCCTATCACTAACCCTAACCCTAACCCTAACCCATACCCTACGCCGTACCCGCACCCCTCCCCGAATCCGTACCCTAAGCCGTACCCTAACACTAACCCTAAGCCTAACCCTAACCCTAGGCTACCCTTGAATGCTTCTGCCTCCAATAGATTTCCTAAGCACTAGTGTTTTAAGGAACAGCTTAAAAAGAGAATCCTAATGTGATTTCTTTATAATGGGTGTGTTCCGTATCTTATCCTAGTGTCTAAACTCTTCTCCATGGCTGGACCCCCAAATAATATTCCTTTACGTGCTAAGGGGTATCTAGAGAGTGGGATAGGTTTAATAACTACCCTAACCCTAACGCGTACCCTAACCCTAACCCCTACCCTAACCCTAACACGTACCCTAATCCTAACCCGTACCCTAAACCGAGCCCTAACCCTAACACTAACCCTAACCCTAACCCTAACCCATACCCTACGCCGTACCCGCACCCCTCCCCGTACCCGTACCCTAAGCCGTACCCTAACCCTAACCCTATGCCTAAACCTAACCCTAGGCTACCCTTGACTGCTTCTGCCTCCAATAGATTTCCTAAGCACTAGTGTTTTAAGGAACAGCTTAAAAAGAGAATCCTAATGTGATTTCTTTATAATGGGTGTGTTCCTTATCTTATCCCAGTGTCTAAACTCTTCTCCATGGCTGGACCCCCAAATAATATTCCTTTACGTGCTAAGGGGTATCTAGAGAGTGGGATAGGTTTAATAACTACCCTAACCCTAACGCGTATCCTAACCCTAACCCCTACCCTAACCCTAACACGTACCCTATTCCTAACCCGTACCTTAAACCGAGCCCTAACCCTATCACTAACCCTAACCCTAACCCTAACCCATACCCTACGCCGTACCCTCACCACTCCCCAAATCCGTACCCTAAGCCGTACCCTAACCCTAACCCTAAGCCTAACCCTAACCCTAGGCTACCCTTGACTGCTTCTGCCTCCAATAGATTTCCTAAGCACTAGTGTTTTAAGGAACAGCTTAAAAAGAGAATCCTAATGTGATTTCTTTGTAATGGGTGTGTTCCTTATCCCAGTGTCTAAACTCTTCTCCATGGCTGGACCCCCAAATAATATTCCTTTACGTGCTAAGGGGTATCTAGAGAGTGGGATAGGTTTAATAACTACCCTAACCCTAACACGTACCCTAACCCTAAACCCTACCGTAATCCTAACACGTACCCTAATCCTAACCCGTACCCTAAACCGAGCCCTAACCCTATCACTAACCCTAACCCTAACCCTAACCCATACCCTACGCCGTACCCGCACCCCTCCCCGAATCCGTACCCTAAGCCGTACCCTAAGCCTAACCCTAAGCCTAACCCTAACCCTAGGCTACCCTTGAATGCTTCTGCCTCCAATAGATTTCCTAAGCACTAGTGTTTTAAGGAACAGCTTAAAAAGAGAATCCTAATGTGATTTCTTTATAATGGGAGTGTTCCTTATCTTATCCCAGTGTCTAGACTCTTCTCCATAGCTGGAGCCCCAAATAATATACCTTTACGTGCTAAGGAGTGTCTAGAGAGTGGGATAGGTTTAATAACTACCCTAACCCTAACACGTACCCTAACCCTAACCCCTACCCTAACCCTAACACGTACCCTATTCCTAACCCGTACCCTAAACCGAGCCCTAACCCTAACACTAACCCTAACCCTAACCCTAACCCATACCCTATGCCGTACCCGCACCCCTCACCGAACCCGTACCCTAAGCCGTACCCTAACCCTAACCCTAAGCCTAACCCTAACCCTAGGCTACCCTTGACTGCTTCTGCATCCAGTAGATTTCCTAAGCACTAGTGTTTTAAGGAACAGCTTAAAAAGAGAATCCTAATGTGATTTCTTTATAATGGGTGTGTTCCTTACCTTATCCCAGTGTCTAAACTCTTCTCCATGGCTGGACCCCCAAATAATATTCCTTTACGTGCTCAGGGGTATGTAGAGAGTGGGATAGGTTTAATAACTACCCTAACCCTAACGCGTACCCTAACCCTAAGCCCTACCCTAACCCTAACACGTACCCTAATCCTAACCCGTACCCTAAACCGAGCCCTAACCCTAACACTAACCCTAACCCTAACCCTAACCCATACCCTACGCCGTACCCGCACCCCTCCCCGTACCCGTACCCTAAGCCGTACCCTAACCCTTACCCTATGCCTAAACCTAACCCTAGGCTACCCTTGACTGCTTCTGCCTCCAATAGATTTCCTAAGCACTAGTGTTTTAAGGAACAGCTTAAAAAGAGAATCCTAATGTGATTTCTTTATAATGGGTGTGTTCCTTATCTTATCCCAGTGTCTAAACTCTTCTCCATGGCTGGACCCCCAAATAATATTCCTTTACGTGCTAAGGGGTATCTAGAGAGTGGGATAGGTTTAATAACTACCCTAACCCTAACGCGTATCCTAACCCTAACCCCTACCCTAACCCTAACACGTACCCTATTCCTAACCCGTACCTTAAACCGAGCCCTAACCCTATCACTAACCCTAACCCTAACCCTAACCCATACCCTACGCCGTACCCTCACCACTCCCCAAATCCGTACCCTAAGCCGTACCCTAACCCTAACCCTAAGCCTAACCCTAACCCTAGGCTACCCTTGACTGCTTCTGCCTCCAATAGATTTCCTAAGCACTAGTGTTTTAAGGAACAGCTTAAAAAGAGAATCCTAATGTGATTTCTTTGTAATGGGTGTGTTCCTTATCCCAGTGTCTAAACTCTTCTCCATGGCTGGACCCCCAAATAATATTCCTTTACGTGCTAAGGGGTATCTAGAGAGTGGGATAGGTTTAATAACTACCCTAACCCTAACGCGTACCCTAACCCTAAACCCTACCGTAACCGTAACACGTACCCTAATCCTAACCCGTACCCTAAACCGAGCCCTAACCCTATCACTAACCCTAACCCTAACCCTAACCCATACCCTACGCCGTACCCGCACCCCTCCCCGAATCCGTACCCTAAGCCGTACCCTAAGCCTAACCCTAAGCCTAACCCTAACCCTAGGCTACCCTTGACTGCTTCTGCATCCAGTAGATTTCCTAAGCACTAGTGTTTTAAGGAACAGCTTAAAAAGAGAATCCTAATGTGATTTCTTTATAATGGGTGTGTTCCTTACCTTATCCCAGTGTCTAAACTCTTCTCCATGGCTGGAACCCCAAATAATATTCCTTTACGTGCTAAGGGGTGTCTAGAGAGTGGGATAGGTTTAATAACTACCCTAACCGTAACACGTACCCTAACCCTAACCCCTACCCTAACCCTAACACGTACCCTATTCCTAACCCGTAACCTAAACCGAGCCCTAACCCTAACACTAACCCTAACCCTAACCCTAACCCATACCCTACGCCATACCCGCACCCCTCCCCGAACCCGTACCCTAAGCCATACCCTAAGCCTAACCCTAAGCCTAACCCTAACCCTAGGCTACCCTTGACTGCTTCTGCCTCCAATAGATTTCCTAAGCACTAGTGTTTTAAGAAACAGCTTAAAAAGAGAATCCTAATGTGATTTCTTTATAATGGGTGTGTTCCTTATCTTATCCCAGTGTCTAAACTCTTCTCCATGGCTGGACCCCCATATAATATTACTTTACGTGCTAAGGGGTATCTAGAGAGTGGGATAGGTTTAATAACTACCCTAACCCTATCGCGTACCCTAACCCTAACCCCTACCCTAACCCTAACACGTACCCTAATCCTAACCCGTACCCTAACCCGAGCCCTAACCCTATCACTAACCCTAACCCTAACCCTAACCCATACCCTACGCCGTACCCGCACCCCTCCCCGAATCCGTACCCTAAGCCGTACCCTAAGCCTAACCCTAAGCCTAACCCTAACCCTAGGCTACCCTTGACTGCTTCTGCCTCCAATAGATTTCCTAAGCACTAGTGTTTTAAGGAACAGCTTAAAAAGAGAATCCTAATGTGATTTCTTTATAATGGGTGTGTTCCTTATCTTATCCTAGTGTCTAAACTCTTCTCCATGGCTGGACCCCCAAATAATATTCCTTTACGTGCTAAGGGGTATGTAGAGAGTGGGATAGGTTTAATAACTACCCTAACCCTAACGCGTACCCTAACCCTAACCCCTACCCTAACCCTAACACGTACCCTAATCCTAACCCGTACCCTAAACCGAGCCCTAACCCTAACACTAACCCTAACCCTAACCCTAACCCATACCCTACGCCGTACCCGCACCCCTCCCCGTACCCGTACCCTAAGCCGTACCCTAACCCTAACCCTATGCCTAAACCTAACCCTAGGCTACCCTTGACTGCTTCTGCCTCCAATAGATTTCCTAAGCACTAGTGTTTTAAGGAACAGCTTAAAAAGAGAATCCTAATGTGATTTCTTTATAATGGGTGTGTTCCTTATCTTATCCCAGTGTCTAAACTCTTCTCCATGGCTGGACCCCCAAATAATATTCCTTTACGTGCTAAGGGGTATCTAGAGAGTGGGATAGGTTTAATAACTACCCTAACCCTAACGCGTATCCTAACCCTAACCCCTACCCTAACCCTAACACGTACCCTATTCCTAACCCGTACCTTAAACCGAGCCCTAACCCTATCACTAACCCTAACCCTAACCCTAACCCATACCTTACGCCGTACCCTCACCACTCCCCAAATCCGTACCCTAAGCCGTACCCTAACCCTAACCCTAAGCCTAACCCTAACCCTAGGCTACCCTTGACTGCTTCTGCCTCCAATAGATTTCGTAAGCACTAGTGTTTTAAGGAACAGCTTAAAAAGAGAATCCTAATGTGATTTCTTTATAATGGGTGTGTTCCTTATCTTATCCCAGTGTCTAAACTCTTCTCCATGGCTGGACCCCCAAATAATATTCCTTTACGTGCTAAGGGGTATCTAGAGAGTGGGATAGGTTTAATAACTACCCTAACCCTAACGCGTATCCTAACCCTAACCCCTACCCTAACCCTAACACGTACCCTATTCCTAACCCGTACCTTAAACCGAGCCCTAACCCTATCACTAACCCTAACCCTAACCCTAACCCAAACCCTACGCCGTACCCGCACCCCTCCCCGAATCCGTACCCTAAGCCGTACCCTAAGCCTAACCCTAAGCCTAACCCTAACCCTAGGCTACCCTTGACTGCTTCTGCCTCCAATAGATTTCCTAAGCACTAGTGTTTTAAGGAACAGCTTAAAAAGAGAATCCTAATGTGATTTCTTTATAATGGGTGTGTTCCTTATCTTATCCCAGTGTCTAAACTCTTCTCCATGGCTGGAACCCCAAATAATATTCCTTTACGTGCTAAGGGGTGTCTAGAGAGTGGGATAGGTTTAATAACTACCCTAACCGTAACACGTACCCTAACCCTAACCCCTACCCTAACCCTAACACGTACCCTATTCCTAACCCGTAACCTAAACCGAGCCCTAACCCTAACACTAACCCTAACCCTAACCCTAACCCATACCCTACGCCGTACCCGCACCCCTCCCCGTACCCGTACCCTAAGCCGTACCCTAACCCTTACCCTATGCCTAAACCTAACCCTAGGCTACCCTTGACTGCTTCTGCCTCCAATAGATTTCCTAAGCACTAGTGTTTTAAGGAACAGCTTAAAAAGAGAATCCTAATGTGATTTCTTTATAATGGGTGTGTTCCTTATCTTATCCCAGTGTCTAAACTCTTCTCCATGGCTGGACCCCCAAATAATATTCCTTTACGTGCTAAGGGGTATCTAGAGAGTGGGATAGGTTTAATAACTACCCTAACCCTAACGCGTATCCTAACCCTAACCCCTACCCTAACCCTAACACGTACCCTATTCCTAACCCGTACCTTAAACCGAGCCCTAACCCTATCACTAACCCTAACCCTAACCCTAACCCATACCCTACGCCGTACCCTCACCACTCCCCAAATCCGTACCCTAAGCCGTACCCTAACCCTAACCCTAAGCCTAACCCTAACCCTAGGCTACCCTTGACTGCTTCTGCCTCCAATAGATTTCCTAAGCACTAGTGTTTTAAGGAACAGCTTAAAAAGAGAATCCTAATGTGATTTCTTTGTAATGGGTGTGTTCCTTATCCCAGTGTCTAAACTCTTCTCCATGGCTGGACCCCCAAATAATATTCCTTTACGTGCTAAGGGGTATCTAGAGAGTGGGATAGGTTTAATAACTACCCTAACCCTAACGCGTACCCTAACCCTAAACCCTACCGTAACCGTAACACGTACCCTAATCCTAACCCGTACCCTAAACCGAGCCCTAACCCTATCACTAACCCTAACCCTAACCCTAACCCATACCCTACGCCGTACCCGCACCCCTCCCCGAATCCGTACCCTAAGCCGTACCCTAAGCCTAACCCTAAGCCTAACCCTAACCCTAGGCTACCCTTGACTGCTTCTGCCTCCAATAGATTTCCTAAGCACTAGTGTTTTAAGGAACAGCTTAAAAAGAGAATCCTAATGTGATTTCTTTATAATGGGTGTGTTCCTTATCTTATCCCAGTGTCTAAACTCTTCTCCATGGCTGGAACCCCAAATAATATTCCTTTACGTGCTAAGGGGTGTCTAGAGAGTGGGATAGGTTTAATAACTACCCTAACCGTAACACGTTCCCTAACCCTAACCCCTACCCTAACCCTAACACGTACCCTATTCCTAACCCGTAACCTAAACCGAGCCCTAACCCTAACACTAACCCTAACCCTAACCCTAACCCATACCCTACGCCGTACCCGCACCCCTCCCCGAACCCATACCCTAAGCCATACCCTAAGCCTAACCCTAAGCCTAACCCTAACCCTAGGCTACCCTTGACTGCTTCTGCCTCCAATAGATTTCCTAAGCACTAGTGTTTTAAGAAACAGCTTAAAAAGAGAATCCTAATGTGATTTCTTTATAATGGGTGTGTTCCTTATCTTATCCCAGTGTCTAAACTCTTCTCCATGGCTGGACCCCCATATAATATTACTTTACGTGCTAAGGGGTATCTAGAGAGTGGGATAGGTTTAATAACTACCCTAACCCTATCGCGTACCCTAACCCTAACCCCTACCCTAACCCTAACACGTACCCTATTCCTAACCCGTACCCTAAACCGAGCCCTAACCCTAACACTAACCCTAACCCTAACCCTAACCCATACCCTATGCCGTACCCGCACCCCTCACCGAACCCGTACCCTAAGCCGTACCCTAAGCCTAACCCTAAGCCTAACCCTAACCCTAGGCTACCCTTGACTGCTTCTGCATCCAGTAGATTTCCTAAGCACTAGTGTTTTAAGGAACAGCTTAAAAAGAGAATCCTAATGTGATTTCTTTATAATGGGTGTGTTCCTTACCTTATCCCAGTGTCTAAACTCTTCTCCATGGCTGGAACCCCAAATAATATTCCTTTACGTGCTAAGGGGTGTCTAGAGAGTGGGATAGGTTTAATAACTACCCTAACCGTAACACGTACCCTAACCCTAACCCCTACCCTAACCCTAACACGTACCCTATTCCTAACCCGTAACCTAAACCGAGCCCTAACCCTAACACTAACCCTAACCCTAACCCTAACCCATACCCTACGCCATACCCGCACCCCTCCCCGAACCCGTACCCTAAGCCATACCCTAAGCCTAACCCTAAGCCTAACCCTAACCCTAGGCTACCCTTGACTGCTTCTGCCTCCAATAGATTTCCTAAGCACTAGTGTTTTAAGAAACAGCTTAAAAAGAGAATCCTAATGTGATTTCTTTATAATGGGTGTGTTCCTTATCTTATCCCAGTGTCTAAACTCTTCTCCATGGCTGGACCCCCATATAATATTACTTTACGTGCTAAGGGGTATCTAGAGAGTGGGATAGGTTTAATAACTACCCTAACCCTATCGCGTACCCTAACCCTAAACCCTACCCTAACCCTAACACGTACCCTAATCCTAACCCGTACCCTAACCCGAGCCCTAACCCTATCACTAACCCTAACCCTAACCCTAACCCATACCCTACGCCGTACCCGCACCCCTCCCCGAATCCGTACCCTAAGCCGTACCCTAAGCCTAACCCTAAGCCTAACCCTAACCCTAGGCTACCCTTGACTGCTTCTGCCTCCAATAGATTTCCTAAGCACTAGTGTTTTAAGGAACAGCTTAAAAAGAGAATCCTAATGTGATTTCTTTATAATGGGTGTGTTCCTTATCTTATCCTAGTGTCTAAACTCTTCTCCATGGCTGGACCCCCAAATAATATTCCTTTACGTGCTAAGGGGTATGTAGAGAGTGGGATAGGTTTAATAACTACCCTAACCCTAACGCGTACCCTAACCCTAACCCCTACCCTAACCCTAACACGTACCCTAATCCTAACCCGTACCCTAAACCGAGCCCTAACCCTAACACTAACCCTAACCCTAACCCTAACCCATACCCTACGCCGTACCCGCACCCCTCCCCGTACCCGTACCCTAAGCCGTACCCTAACCCTAACCCTATGCCTAAACCTAACCCTAGGCTACCCTTGACTGCTTCTGCCTCCAATAGATTTCCTAAGCACTAGTGTTTTAAGGAACAGCTTAAAAAGAGAATCCTAATGTGATTTCTTTATAATGGGTGTGTTCCTTATCTTATCCCAGTGTCTAAACTCTTCTCCATGGCTGGACCCCCAAATAATATTCCTTTACGTGCTAAGGGGTATCTAGAGAGTGGGATAGGTTTAATAACTACCCTAACCCTAACGCGTATCCTAACCCTAACCCCTACCCTAACCCTAACACGTACCCTATTCCTAACCCGTACCTTAAACCGAGCCCTAACCCTATCACTAACCCTAACCCTAACCCTAACCCATACCCTACGCCGTACCCTCACCACTCCCCAAATCCGTACCCTAAGCCGTACCCTAACCCTAACCCTAAGCCTAACCCTAACCCTAGGCTACCCTTGACTGCTTCTGCCTCCAATAGATTTCCTAAGCACTAGTGTTTTAAGGAACAGCTTAAAAAGAGAATCCTAATGTGATTTCTTTATAATGGGTGTGTTCCTTATCTTATCCCAGTGTCTAAACTCTTCTCCATGGCTGGACCCCCAAATAATATTCCTTTACGTGCTAAGGGGTATCTAGAGAGTGGGATAGGTTTAATAACTACCCTAACCCTAACGCGTATCCTAACCCTAACCCCTACCCTAACCCTAACACGTACCCTATTCCTAACCCGTACCTTAAACCGAGCCCTAACCCTATCACTAACCCTAACCCTAACCCTAACCCATACCCTACGCCGTACCCGCACCCCTCCCCGAACCCATACCCTAAGCCATACCCTAAGCCTAACCCTAAGCCTAACCCTAACCCTAGGCTACCCTTGACTGCTTCTGCCTCCAATAGATTTCCTAAGCACTAGTGTTTTAAGAAACAGCTTAAAAAGAGAATCCTAATGTGATTTCTTTATAATGGGTGTGTTCCTTATCTTATCCCAGTGTCTAAACTCTTCTCCATGGCTGGACCCCCATATAATATTACTTTACGTGCTAAGGGGTATCTAGAGAGTGGGATAGGTTTAATAACTACCCTAACCCTATCGCGTACCCTAACCCTAACCCCTACCCTAACCCTAACACGTACCCTATTCCTAACCCGTACCTTAAACCGAGCCCTAACCCTATCACTAACCCTAACCCTAACCCTAACCCATACCCTACGCCGTACCCTCACCACTCCCCAAATCCGTACCCTAAGCCGTACCCTAACCCTAACCCTAAGCCTAACCCTAACCCTAGGCTACCCTTGACTGCTTCTGCCTCCAATAGATTTCCTAAGCACTAGTGTTTTAAGGAACAGCTTAAAAAGAGAATCCTAATGTGATTTCTTTGTAATGGGTGTGTTCCTTATCCCAGTGTCTAAACTCTTCTCCATGGCTGGACCCCCAAATAATATTCCTTTACGTGCTAAGGGGTATCTAGAGAGTGGGATAGGTTTAATAACTACCCTAACCCTAACGCGTACCCTAACCCTAAACCCTACCGTAATCCTAACACGTACCCTAATCCTAACCCGTACCCTAAACCGAGCCCTAACCCTATCACTAACCCTAACCCTAACCCTAACCCATACCCTACGCCGTACCCGCACCCCTCCCCGAATCCGTACCCTAAGCCGTACCCTAAGCCTAACCCTAAGCCTAACCCTAACCCTAGGCTACCCTTGAATGCTTCTGCCTCCAATAGATTTCCTAAGCACTAGTGTTTTAAGGAACAGCTTAAAAAGAGAATCCTAATGTGATTTCTTTATAATGGGAGTGTTCCTTATCTTATCCCAGTGTCTAGACTCTTCTCCATAGCTGGAGCCCCAAATAATATACCTTTACGTGCTAAGGAGTGTCTAGAGAGTGGGATAGGTTTAATAACTACCCTAACCCTAACACGTACCCTAACCCTAACCCCTACCCTAACCCTAACACGTACCCTATTCCTAACCCGTACCCTAAACCGAGCCCTAACCCTAACACTAACCCTAACCCTAACCCTAACCCATACCCTATGCCGTACCCGCACCCCTCACCGAACCCGTACCCTAAGCCGTACCCTAACCCTAACCCTAAGCCTAACCCTAACCCTAGGCTACCCTTGACTGCTTCTGCATCCAGTAGATTTCCTAAGCACTAGTGTTTTAAGGAACAGCTTAAAAAGAGAATCCTAATGTGATTTCTTTATAATGGGTGTGTTCCTTACCTTATCCCAGTGTCTAAACTCTTCTCCATGGCTGGACCCCCAAATAATATTCCTTTACGTGCTCAGGGGTATGTAGAGAGTGGGATAGGTTTAATAACTACCCTAACCCTAACGCGTACCCTAACCCTAACCCCTACCCTAACCCTAACACGTACCCTAATCCTAACCCGTACCCTAAACCGAGCCCTAACCCTAACACTAACCCTAACCCTAACCCTAACCCATACCCTACGCCGTACCCGCACCCCTCCCCGTACCCGTACCCTAAGCCGTACCCTAACCCTTACCCTATGCCTAAACCTAACCCTAGGCTACCCTTGACTGCTTCTGCCTCCAATAGATTTCCTAAGCACTAGTGTTTTAAGGAACAGCTTAAAAAGAGAATCCTAATGTGATTTCTTTATAATGGGTGTGTTCCTTATCTTATCCCAGTGTCTAAACTCTTCTCCATGGCTGGACCCCCAAATAATATTCCTTTACGTGCTAAGGGGTATCTAGAGAGTGGGATAGGTTTAATAACTACCCTAACCCTAACGCGTATCCTAACCCTAACCCCTACCCTAACCCTAACACGTACCCTATTCCTAACCCGTACCTTAAACCGAGCCCTAACCCTATCACTAACCCTAACCCTAACCCTAACCCATACCCTACGCCGTACCCTCACCACTCCCCAAATCCGTACCCTAAGCCGTACCCTAACCCTAACCCTAAGCCTAACCCTAACCCTAGGCTACCCTTGACTGCTTCTGCCTCCAATAGATTTCCTAAGCACTAGTGTTTTAAGGAACAGCTTAAAAAGAGAATCCTAATGTGATTTCTTTGTAATGGGTGTGTTCCTTATCCCAGTGTCTAAACTCTTCTCCATGGCTGGACCCCCAAATAATATTCCTTTACGTGCTAAGGGGTATCTAGAGAGTGGGATAGGTTTAATAACTACCCTAACCCTAACGCGTACCCTAACCCTAAACCCTACCGTAACCGTAACACGTACCCTAATCCTAACCCGTACCCTAAACCGAGCCCTAACCCTATCACTAACCCTAACCCTAACCCTAACCCATACCCTACGCCGTACCCGCACCCCTCCCCGAATCCGTACCCTAAGCCGTACCCTAAGCCTAACCCTAAGCCTAACCCTAACCCTAGGCTACCCTTGACTGCTTCTGCCTCCAATAGATTTCCTAAGCACTAGTGTTTTAAGGAACAGCTTAAAAAGAGAATCCTAATGTGATTTCTTTATAATGGGTGTGTTCCTTATCTTATCCCAGTGTCTAAACTCTTCTCCATGGCTGGAACCCCAAATAATATTCCTTTACGTGCTAAGGGGTGTCTAGAGAGTGGGATAGGTTTAATAACTACCCTAACCGTAACACGTTCCCTAACCCTAACCCCTACCCTAACCCTAACACGTACCCTATTCCTAACCCGTAACCTAAACCGAGCCCTAACCCTAACACTAACCCTAACCCTAACCCTAACCCATACCCTACGCCGTACCCGCACCCCTCCCCGAACCCATACCCTAAGCCATACCCTAAGCCTAACCCTAAGCCTAACCCTAACCCTAGGCTACCCTTGACTGCTTCTGCCTCCAATAGATTTCCTAAGCACTAGTGTTTTAAGAAACAGCTTAAAAAGAGAATCCTAATGTGATTTCTTTATAATGGGTGTGTTCCTTATCTTATCCCAGTGTCTAAACTCTTCTCCATGGCTGGACCCCCATATAATATTACTTTACGTGCTAAGGGGTATCTAGAGAGTGGGATAGGTTTAATAACTACCCTAACCCTATCGCGTACCCTAACCCTAACCCCTACCCTAACCCTAACACGTACCCTATTCCTAACCCGTACCCTAAACCGAGCCCTAACCCTAACACTAACCCTAACCCTAACCCTAACCCATACCCTATGCCGTACCCGCACCCCTCACCGAACCCGTACCCTAAGCCGTACCCTAAGCCTAACCCTAAGCCTAACCCTAACCCTAGGCTACCCTTGACTGCTTCTGCATCCAGTAGATTTCCTAAGCACTAGTGTTTTAAGGAACAGCTTAAAAAGAGAATCCTAATGTGATTTCTTTATAATGGGTGTGTTCCTTACCTTATCCCAGTGTCTAAACTCTTCTCCATGGCTGGAACCCCAAATAATATTCCTTTACGTGCTAAGGGGTGTCTAGAGAGTGGGATAGGTTTAATAACTACCCTAACCGTAACACGTACCCTAACCCTAACCCCTACCCTAACCCTAACACGTACCCTATTCCTAACCCGTAACCTAAACCGAGCCCTAACCCTAACACTAACCCTAACCCTAACCCTAACCCATACCCTACGCCATACCCGCACCCCTCCCCGAACCCGTACCCTAAGCCATACCCTAAGCCTAACCCTAAGCCTAACCCTAACCCTAGGCTACCCTTGACTGCTTCTGCCTCCAATAGATTTCCTAAGCACTAGTGTTTTAAGAAACAGCTTAAAAAGAGAATCCTAATGTGATTTCTTTATAATGGGTGTGTTCCTTATCTTATCCCAGTGTCTAAACTCTTCTCCATGGCTGGACCCCCATATAATATTACTTTACGTGCTAAGGGGTATCTAGAGAGTGGGATAGGTTTAATAACTACCCTAACCCTATCGCGTACCCTAACCCTAAACCCTACCCTAACCCTAACACGTACCCTAATCCTAACCCGTACCCTAACCCGAGCCCTAACCCTATCACTAACCCTAACCCTAACCCTAACCCATACCCTACGCCGTACCCGCACCCCTCCCCGAATCCGTACCCTAAGCCGTACCCTAAGCCTAACCCTAAGCCTAACCCTAACCCTAGGCTACCCTTGACTGCTTCTGCCTCCAATAGATTTCCTAAGCACTAGTGTTTTAAGGAACAGCTTAAAAAGAGAATCCTAATGTGATTTCTTTATAATGGGTGTGTTCCTTATCTTATCCTAGTGTCTAAACTCTTCTCCATGGCTGGACCCCCAAATAATATTCCTTTACGTGCTAAGGGGTATGTAGAGAGTGGGATAGGTTTAATAACTACCCTAACCCTAACGCGTACCCTAACCCTAACCCCTACCCTAACCCTAACACGTACCCTAATCCTAACCCGTACCCTAAACCGAGCCCTAACCCTAACACTAACCCTAACCCTAACCCTAACCCATACCCTACGCCGTACCCGCACCCCTCCCCGTACCCGTACCCTAAGCCGTACCCTAACCCTAACCCTATGCCTAAACCTAACCCTAGGCTACCCTTGACTGCTTCTGCCTCCAATAGATTTCCTAAGCACTAGTGTTTTAAGGAACAGCTTAAAAAGAGAATCCTAATGTGATTTCTTTATAATGGGTGTGTTCCTTATCTTATCCCAGTGTCTAAACTCTTCTCCATGGCTGGACCCCCAAATAATATTCCTTTACGTGCTAAGGGGTATCTAGAGAGTGGGATAGGTTTAATAACTACCCTAACCCTAACGCGTATCCTAACCCTAACCCCTACCCTAACCCTAACACGTACCCTATTCCTAACCCGTACCTTAAACCGAGCCCTAACCCTATCACTAACCCTAACCCTAACCCTAACCCATACCCTACGCCGTACCCTCACCACTCCCCAAATCCGTACCCTAAGCCGTACCCTAACCCTAACCCTAAGCCTAACCCTAACCCTAGGCTACCCTTGACTGCTTCTGCCTCCAATAGATTTCCTAAGCACTAGTGTTTTAAGGAACAGCTTAAAAAGAGAATCCTAATGTGATTTCTTTATAATGGGTGTGTTCCTTATCTTATCCCAGTGTCTAAACTCTTCTCCATGGCTGGACCCCCAAATAATATTCCTTTACGTGCTAAGGGGTATCTAGAGAGTGGGATAGGTTTAATAACTACCCTAACCCTAACGCGTATCCTAACCCTAACCCCTACCCTAACCCTAACACGTACCCTATTCCTAACCCGTACCTTAAACCGAGCCCTAACCCTATCACTAACCCTAACCCTAACCCTAACCCATACCCTACGCCGTACCCGCACCCCTCCCCGAATCCGTACCCTAAGCCGTACCCTAAGCCTAACCCTAAGCCTAACCCTAACCCTAGGCTACCCTTGACTGCTTCTGCCTCCAATAGATTTCCTAAGCACTAGTGTTTTAAGGAACAGCTTAAAAAGAGAATCCTAATGTGATTTCTTTATAATGGGTGTGTTCCTTATCTTATCCCAGTGTCTAAACTCTTCTCCATGGCTGGAACCCCAAATAATATTCCTTTACGTGCTAAGGGGTGTCTAGAGAGTGGGATAGGTTTAATAACTACCCTAACCGTAACACGTACCCTAACCCTAACCCCTACCCTAACCCTAACACGTACCCTATACCTAACCCGTAACCTAAACCGAGCCCTAACCCTAACACTAACCCTAACCCTAACCCTAACCCATACCCTACGCCGTACCCGCACCCCTCCCCGAACCCATACCCTAAGCCATACCCTAAGCCTAACCCTAAGCCTAACCCTAACCCTAGGCTACCCTTGACTGCTTCTGCCTCCAATAGATTTCCTAAGCACTAGTGTTTTAAGAAACAGCTTAAAAAGAGAATCCTAATGTGATTTCTTTATAATGGGTGTGTTCCTTATCTTATCCCAGTGTCTAAACTCTTCTCCATGGCTGGACCCCCATATAATATTACTTTACGTGCTAAGGGGTATCTAGAGAGTGGGATAGGTTTAATAACTACCCTAACCCTATCGCGTACCCTAACCCTAACCCCTACCCTAACCCTAACACGTACCCTATTCCTAACCCGTACCCTAAACCGAGCCCTAACCCTAACACTAACCCTAACCCTAACCCTAACCCATACCCTATGCCGTACCCGCACCCCTCACCGAACCCGTACCCTAAGCCGTACCCTAAGCCTAACCCTAAGCCTAACCCTAACCCTAGGCTACCCTTGACTGCTTCTGCATCCAGTAGATTTCCTAAGCACTAGTGTTTTAAGGAACAGCTTAAAAAGAGAATCCTAATGTGATTTCTTTATAATGGGTGTGTTCCTTACCTTATCCCAGTGTCTAAACTCTTCTCCATGGCTGGAACCCCAAATAATATTCCTTTACGTGCTAAGGGGTGTCTAGAGAGTGGGATAGGTTTAATAACTACCCTAACCGTAACACGTACCCTAACCCTAACCCCTACCCTAACCCTAACACGTACCCTATTCCTAACCCGTAACCTAAACCGAGCCCTAACCCTAACACTAACCCTAACCCTAACCCTAACCCATACCCTACGCCGTACCCGCACCCCTCCCCGAACCCGTACCCTAAGCCATACCCTAAGCCTAACCCTAAGCCTAACCCTAACCCTAGGCTACCCTTGACTGCTTCTGCCTCCAATAGATTTCCTAAGCACTAGTGTTTTAAGAAACAGCTTAAAAAGAGAATCCTAATGTGATTTCTTTATAATGGGTGTGTTCCTTATCTTATCCCAGTGTCTAAACTCTTCTCCATGGCTGGACCCCCATATAATATTACTTTACGTGCTATGGGTATCTAGAGAGTGGGATAGGTTTAATAACTACCCTAACCCTATCGCGTACCCTAACCCTAACCCCTACCCTAACCCTAACACGTACCCTAATCCTAACCCGTACCCTAACCCGAGCCCTAACCCTATCACTAACCCTAACCCTAACCCTAACCCATACCCTACGCCGTACCCGCACCCCTCCCCGAATCCGTACCCTAAGCCGTACCCTAAGCCTAACCCTAAGCCTAACCCTAACCCTAGGCTACCCTTGACTGCTTCTGCCTCCAATAGATTTCCTAAGCACTAGTGTTTTAAGGAACAGCTTAAAAAGAGAATCCTAATGTGATTTCTTTATAATGGGTGTGTTCCTTATCTTATCCTAGTGTCTAAACTCTTCTCCATGGCTGGACCCCCAAATAATATTCCTTTACGTGCTAAGGGGTATGTAGAGAGTGGGATAGGTTTAATAACTACCCTAACCCTAACGCGTACCCTAACCCTAACCCCTACCCTAACCCTAACACGTACCCTAATCCTAACCCGTACCCTAAACCGAGCCCTAACCCTAACACTAACCCTAACCCTAACCCTAACCCATACCCTACGCCGTACCCGCACCCCTCCCCGTACCCGTACCCTAAGCCGTACCCTAACCCTAACCCTATGCCTAAACCTAACCCTAGGCTACCCTTGACTGCTTCTGCCTCCAATAGATTTCCTAAGCACTAGTGTTTTAAGGAACAGCTTAAAAAGAGAATCCTAATGTGATTTCTTTATAATGGGTGTGTTCCTTATCTTATCCCAGTGTCTAAACTCTTCTCCATGGCTGGACCCCCAAATAATATTCCTTTACGTGCTAAGGGGTATCTAGAGAGTGGGATAGGTTTAATAACTACCCTAACCCTAACGCGTATCCTAACCCTAACCCCTACCCTAACCCTAACACGTACCCTATTCCTAACCCGTACCTTAAACCGAGCCCTAACCCTATCACTAACCCTAACCCTAACCCTAACCCATACCCTACGCCGTACCCTCACCACTCCCCAAATCCGTACCCTAAGCCGTACCCTAACCCTAACCCTAAGCCTAACCCTAACCCTAGGCTACCCTTGACTGCTTCTGCCTCCAATAGATTTCCTAAGCACTAGTGTTTTAAGGAACAGCTTAAAAAGAGAATCCTAATGTGATTTCTTTGTAATGGGTGTGTTCCTTATCCCAGTGTCTAAACTCTTCTCCATGGCTGGACCCCCAAATAATATTCCTTTACGTGCTAAGGGGTATCTAGAGAGTGGGATAGGTTTAATAACTACCCTAACCCTAACGCGTACCCTAACCCTAAACACTACCGTAACCCTAACACGTACCCTAATCCTAACCCGTACCCTAAACCGAGCCCTAACCCTATCACTAACCCTAACCCTAACCCTAACCCATACCCTACGCCGTACCCGCACCCCTCCCCGAATCCGTACCCTAAGCCGTACCCTAACACTAACCCTAAGCCTAACCCTAACCCTAGGCTACCCTTGAATGCTTCTGCCTCCAATAGATTTCCTAAGCACTAGTGTTTTAAGGAACAGCTTAAAAAGAGAATCCTAATGTGATTTCTTTATAATGGGTGTGTTCCGTATCTTATCCTAGTGTCTAAACTCTTCTCCATGGCTGGACCCCCAAATAATATTCCTTTACGTGCTAAGGGGTATCTAGAGAGTGGGATAGGTTTAATAACTACCCTAACCCTAACGCGTACCCTAACCCTAACCCCTACCCTAACCCTAACACGTACCCTAATCCTAACCCGTACCCTAAACCGAGCCCTAACCCTAACACTAACCCTAACCCTAACCCTAACCCATACCCTACGCCGTACCCGCACCCCTCCCCGTACCCGTACCCTAAGCCGTACCCTAACCCTAACCCTATGCCTAAACCTAACCCTAGGCTACCCTTGACTGCTTCTGCCTCCAATAGATTTCCTAAGCACTAGTGTTTTAAGGAACAGCTTAAAAAGAGAATCCTAATGTGATTTCTTTATAATGGGTGTGTTCCTTATCTTATCCCAGTGTCTAAACTCTTCTCCATGGCTGGACCCCCAAATAATATTCCTTTACGTGCTAAGGGGTATCTAGAGAGTGGGATAGGTTTAATAACTACCCTAATCCTAACGCGTATCCTAACCCTAACCCCTACCCTAACCCTAACACGTACCCTATTCCTAACCCGTACCTTAAACCGAGCCCTAACCCTATCACTAACCCTAACCCTAACCCTAACCCATACCCTACGCCGTACCCTCACCACTCCCCAAATCCGTACCCTAAGCCGTACCCTAACCCTAACCCTAAGCCTAACCCTAACCCTAGGCTACCCTTGACTGCTTCTGCCTCCAATAGATTTCCTAAGCACTAGTGTTTTAAGGAACAGCTTAAAAAGAGAATCCTAATGTGATTTCTTTGTAATGGGTGTGTTCCTTATCCCAGTGTCTAAACTCTTCTCCATGGCTGGACCCCCAAATAATATTCCTTTACGTGCTAAGGGGTATCTAGAGAGTGGGGTAGGTTTAATAACTACCCTAACCCTAACGCGTACCCTAACCCAAAACCCTACCGTAACCCTAACACGTACCCTAATTCTAACCCGTACCCTAAACCGAGCCCTAACCCTATCACTAACCCTAACCCTAACCCTAACCCATACCCTACGCCGTACCCGCACCCCTCCCCGAATCCGTACCCTAAGCCGTACCCTAAGCCTAACCCTAAGCCTAACCCTAACCCTAGGCTACCCTTGAATGCTTCTGCCTCCAATAGATTTCCTAAGCACTAGTGTTTTAAGGAACAGCTTAAAAAGAGAATCCTAATGTGATTTCTTTATAATGGGAGTGTTCCTTATCTTATCCCAGTGTCTAGACTCTTCTCCATAGCTGGAGCCCCAAATAATATACCTTTACGTGCTAAGGAGTGTCTAGAGAGTGGGATAGGTTTAATAACTACCCTAACCCTAACACGTACCCTAACCCTAACCCCTACCCTAACCCTAACACGTACCCTATTCCTAACCCGTACCCTAAACCGAGCCCTAACCCTAACACTAACCCTAACCCTAACCCTAACCCATACCCTATGCCGTACCCGCACCCCTCACCGAACCCGTACCCTAAGCCGTACCCTAACCCTAACCCTAAGCCTAACCCTAACCCTAGGCTACCCTTGACTGCTTCTGCATCCAGTAGATTTCTTAAGCACTAGTGTTTTAAGGAACAGCTTAAAAAGAGAATCCTAATGTGATTTCTTTATAATGGGTGTGTTCCTTACCTTATCCCAGTGTCTAAACTCTTCTCCATGGCTGGACCCCCAAATAATATTCCTTTACGTGCTCAGGGGTATGTAGAGAGTGGGATAGGTTTAATAACTACCCTAACCCTAACGCGTACCCTAACCCTAACCCCTACCCTAACCCTAACACGTACCCTAATCCTAACCCGTACCCTAAACCGAGCCCTAACCCTAACACTAACCCTAACCCTAACCCTAACCCATACCCTACGCCGTACCCGCACCCCTCCCCGTACCCGTACCCTAAGCCGTACCCTAACCCTAACCCTATGCCTAAACCTAACCCTAGGCTACCCTTGACTGCTTCTGCCTCCAATAGATTTCCTAAGCACTAGTGTTTTAAGGAACAGCTTAAAAAGAGAATCCTAATGTGATTTCTTTATAATGGGTGTGTTCCTTATCTTATCCCAGTGTCTAAACTCTTCTCCATGGCTGGACCCCCAAATAATATTCCTTTACGTGCTAAGGGGTATCTAGAGAGTGGGATAGGTTTAATAACTACCCTAACCCTAACGCGTATCCTAACCCTAACCCCTACCCTAACCCTAACACGTACCCTATTCCTAACCCGTACCTTAAACCGAGCCCTAACCCTATCACTAACCCTAACCCTAACCCTAACCCATACCCTACGCCGTACCCTCACCACTCCCCAAATCCGTACCCTAAGCCGTACCCTAACCCTAACCCTAAGCCTAACCCTAACCCTAGGCTACCCTTGACTGCTTCTGCCTCCAATAGATTTCCTAAGCACTAGTGTTTTAAGGAACAGCTTAAAAAGAGAATCCTAATGTGATTTCTTTGTAATGGGTGTGTTCCTTATCCCAGTGTCTAAACTATTCTCCATGGCTGGACCCCCAAATAATATTCCTTTACGTGCTAAGGGGTATCTAGAGAGTGGGATAGGTTTAATAACTACCCTAACCCTAACGCGTACCCTAACCCTAAACCCTACCGTAACCCTAACACGTACCCTAATCCTAACCCGTACCCTAAACAGAGCCCTAACCCTATCACTAACCCTAACCCTAACCCTAACCCATACCCTACGCCGTACCCGCACCCCTCCCCGAATCCGTACCCTAAGCCGTACCCTAACACTAACCCTAAGCCTAACCCTAACCCTAGGCTACCCTTGAATGCTTCTGCCTCCAATAGATTTCCTAAGCACTAGTGTTTTAAGGAACAGCTTAAAAAGAGAATCCTAATGTGATTTCTTTATAATGGGTGTTTTCCGTATCTTATCCTAGTGTCTAATCTCTTCTCCATGGCTGGACCCCCAAATAATATTCCTTTACGTGCTAAGGGGTATCTAGAGAGTGGGATAGGTTTAATAACTACCCTAACCCTAACGCGTACCCTAACCCTAACCCCTACCCTAACCCTAACACGTACCCTAATCCTAACCCGTACCCTAAACCGAGCCCTAACCCTAACACTAACCCTAACCCTAACCCTAACCCATACCCTACGCCGTACCCGCACCCCTCCCCGTACCCGTACCCTAAGCCGTACCCTAACCCTAACCCTATGCCTAAACCTAACCCTAGGCTACCCTTGACTGCTTCTGCCTCCAATAGATTTCCTAAGCACTAGTGTTTTAAGGAACAGCTTAAAAAGAGAATCCTAATGTGATTTCTTTATAATGGGTGTGTTCCTTATCTTATCCCAGTGTCTAAACTCTTCTCCATGGCTGGACCCCCAAATAATATTCCTTTACGTGCTAAGGGGTATCTAGAGAGTGGGATAGGTTTAATAACTACCCTAACCCTAACGCCTATCCTAACCCTAACCCCTACCCTAACCCTAACACGTACCCTATTCCTAACCCGTACCTTAAACCGAGCCCTAACCCTATCACTAACCCTAACCCTAACCCTAACCCATACCCTACGCCGTACCCTCACCACTCCCCAAATCCGTACCCTAAGCCGTACCCTAACCCTAACCCTAAGCCTAACCCTAACCCTAGGCTACCCTTGACTGCTTCTGCCTCCAATAGATTTCCTAAGCACTAGTGTTTTAAGGAACAGCTTAAAAAGAGAATCCTAATGTGATTTCTTTGTAATGGGTGTGTTCCTTATCCCAGTGTCTAAACTCTTCTCCATGGCTGGACCCCCAAATAATATTCCTTTACGTGCTAAGGGGTATCTAGAGAGTGGGATAGGTTTAATAACTACCCTAACCCTAACGCGTACCCTAACCCTAAACCCTACCGTAATCCTAACACGTACCCTAATCCTAACCCGTACCCTAAACCGAGCCCTAACCCTATCACTAACCCTAACCCTAACCCTAACCCATACCCTACGCCGTACCCGCACCCCTCCCCGAATCCGTACCCTAAGCCGTACCCTAAGCCTAACCCTAAGCCTAACCCTAACCCTAGGCTACCCTTGAATGCTTCTGCCTCCAATAGATTTCCTAAGCACTAGTGTTTTAAGGAACAGCTTAAAAAGAGAATCCTAATGTGATTTCTTTATAATGGGAGTGTTCCTTATCTTATCCCAGTGTCTAGACTCTTCTCCATAGCTGGAGCCCCAAATAATATACCTTTACGTGCTAAGGAGTGTCTAGAGAGTGGGATAGGTTTAATAACTACCCTAACCCTAACACGTACCCTAACCCTAACCCCTACCCTAACCCTAACACGTACCCTATTCCTAACCCGTACCCTAAACCGAGCCCTAACCCTAACACTAACCCTAACCCTAACCCTAACCCATACCCTATGCCGTACCCGCACCCCTCACCGAACCCGTACCCTAAGCCGTACCCTAACCCTAACCCTAAGCCTAACCCTAACCCTAGGCTACCCTTGACTGCTTCTGCATCCAGTAGATTTCCTAAGCACTAGTGTTTTAAGGAACAGCTTAAAAAGAGAATCCTAATGTGATTTCTTTATAATGGGTGTGTTCCTTACCTTATCCCAGTGTCTAAACTCTTCTCCATGGCTGGACCCCCAAATAATATTCCTTTACGTGCTCAGGGGTATGTAGAGAGTGGGATAGGTTTAATAACTACCCTAACCCTAACGCGTACCCTAACCCTAAGCCCTACCCTAACCCTAACACGTACCCTAATCCTAACCCGTACCCTAAACCGAGCCCTAACCCTAACACTAACCCTAACCCTAACCCTAACCCATACCCTACGCCGTACCCGCACCCCTCCCCGTACCCGTACCCTAAGCCGTACCCTAACCCTTACCCTATGCCTAAACCTAACCCTAGGCTACCCTTGACTGCTTCTGCCTCCAATAGATTTCCTAAGCACTAGTGTTTTAAGGAACAGCTTAAAAAGAGAATCCTAATGTGATTTCTTTATAATGGGTGTGTTCCTTATCTTATCCCAGTGTCTAAACTCTTCTCCATGGCTGGACCCCCAAATAATATTCCTTTACGTGCTAAGGGGTATCTAGAGAGTGGGATAGGTTTAATAACTACCCTAACCCTAACGCGTATCCTAACCCTAACCCCTACCCTAACCCTAACACGTACCCTATTCCTAACCCGTACCTTAAACCGAGCCCTAACCCTATCACTAACCCTAACCCTAACCCTAACCCATACCCTACGCCGTACCCTCACCACTCCCCAAATCCGTACCCTAAGCCGTACCCTAACCCTAACCCTAAGCCTAACCCTAACCCTAGGCTACCCTTGACTGCTTCTGCCTCCAATAGATTTCCTAAGCACTAGTGTTTTAAGGAACAGCTTAAAAAGAGAATCCTAATGTGATTTCTTTGTAATGGGTGTGTTCCTTATCCCAGTGTCTAAACTCTTCTCCATGGCTGGACCCCCAAATAATATTCCTTTACGTGCTAAGGGGTATCTAGAGAGTGGGATAGGTTTAATAACTACCCTAACCCTAACGCGTACCCTAACCCTAAACCCTACCGTAACCGTAACACGTACCCTAATCCTAACCCGTACCCTAAACCGAGCCCTAACCCTATCACTAACCCTAACCCTAACCCTAACCCATACCCTACGCCGTACCCGCACCCCTCCCCGAATCCGTACCCTAAGCCGTACCCTAAGCCTAACCCTAAGCCTAACCCTAACCCTAGGCTACCCTTGACTGCTTCTGCATCCAGTAGATTTCCTAAGCACTAGTGTTTTAAGGAACAGCTTAAAAAGAGAATCCTAATGTGATTTCTTTATAATGGGTGTGTTCCTTACCTTATCCCAGTGTCTAAACTCTTCTCCATGGCTGGAACCCCAAATAATATTCCTTTACGTGCTAAGGGGTGTCTAGAGAGTGGGATAGGTTTAATAACTACCCTAACCGTAACACGTACCCTAACCCTAACCCCTACCCTAACCCTAACACGTACCCTATTCCTAACCCGTAACCTAAACCGAGCCCTAACCCTAACACTAACCCTAACCCTAACCCTAACCCATACCCTACGCCATACCCGCACCCCTCCCCGAACCCGTACCCTAAGCCATACCCTAAGCCTAACCCTAAGCCTAACCCTAACCCTAGGCTACCCTTGACTGCTTCTGCCTCCAATAGATTTCCTAAGCACTAGTGTTTTAAGAAACAGCTTAAAAAGAGAATCCTAATGTGATTTCTTTATAATGGGTGTGTTCCTTATCTTATCCCAGTGTCTAAACTCTTCTCCATGGCTGGACCCCCATATAATATTACTTTACGTGCTAAGGGGTATCTAGAGAGTGGGATAGGTTTAATAACTACCCTAACCCTATCGCGTACCCTAACCCTAACCCCTACCCTAACCCTAACACGTACCCTAATCCTAACCCGTACCCTAACCCGAGCCCTAACCCTATCACTAACCCTAACCCTAACCCTAACCCATACCCTACGCCGTACCCGCACCCCTCCCCGAATCCGTACCCTAAGCCGTACCCTAAGCCTAACCCTAAGCCTAACCCTAACCCTAGGCTACCCTTGACTGCTTCTGCCTCCAATAGATTTCCTAAGCACTAGTGTTTTAAGGAACAGCTTAAAAAGAGAATCCTAATGTGATTTCTTTATAATGGGTGTGTTCCTTATCTTATCCTAGTGTCTAAACTCTTCTCCATGGCTGGACCCCCAAATAATATTCCTTTACGTGCTAAGGGGTATGTAGAGAGTGGGATAGGTTTAATAACTACCCTAACCCTAACGCGTACCCTAACCCTAACCCCTACCCTAACCCTAACACGTACCCTAATCCTAACCCGTACCCTAAACCGAGCCCTAACCCTAACACTAACCCTAACCCTAACCCTAACCCATACCCTACGCCGTACCCGCACCCCTCCCCGTACCCGTACCCTAAGCCGTACCCTAACCCTAACCCTATGCCTAAACCTAACCCTAGGCTACCCTTGACTGCTTCTGCCTCCAATAGATTTCCTAAGCACTAGTGTTTTAAGGAACAGCTTAAAAAGAGAATCCTAATGTGATTTCTTTATAATGGGTGTGTTCCTTATCTTATCCCAGTGTCTAAACTCTTCTCCGTGGCTGGACCCCCAAATAATATTCCTTTACGTGCTAAGGGGTATCTAGAGAGTGGGATAGGTTTAATAACTACCCTAACCCTAACGCGTATCCTAACCCTAACCCCTACCCTAACCCTAACACGTACCCTATTCCTAACCCGTACCTTAAACCGAGCCCTAACCCTATCACTAACCCTAACCCTAACCCTAACCCATACCTTACGCCGTACCCTCACCACTCCCCAAATCCGTACCCTAAGCCGTACCCTAACCCTAACCCTAAGCCTAACCCTAACCCTAGGCTACCCTTGACTGCTTCTGCCTCCAATAGATTTCCTAAGCACTAGTGTTTTAAGGAACAGCTTAAAAAGAGAATCCTAATGTGATTTCTTTATAATGGGTGTGTTCCTTATCTTATCCCAGTGTCTAAACTCTTCTCCATGGCTGGACCCCCAAATAATATTCCTTTACGTGCTAAGGGGTATCTAGAGAGTGGGATAGGTTTAATAACTACCCTAACCCTAACGCGTATCCTAACCCTAACCCCTACCCTAACCCTAACACGTACCCTATTCCTAACCCGTACCTTAAACCGAGCCCTAACCCTATCACTAACCCTAACCCTAACCCTAACCCAAACCCTACGCCGTACCCGCACCCCTCCCCGAATCCGTACCCTAAGCCGTACCCTAAGCCTAACCCTAAGCCTAACCCTAACCCTAGGCTACCCTTGACTGCTTCTGCCTCCAATAGATTTCCTAAGCACTAGTGTTTTAAGGAACAGCTTAAAAAGAGAATCCTAATGTGATTTCTTTATAATGGGTGTGTTCCTTATCTTATCCCAGTGTCTAAACTCTTCTCCATGGCTGGAACCCCAAATAATATTCCTTTACGTGCTAAGGGGTGTCTAGAGAGTGGGATAGGTTTAATAACTACCCTAACCGTAACACGTACCCTAACCCTAACCCCTACCCTAACCCTAACACGTACCCTATTCCTAACCCGTAACCTAAACCGAGCCCTAACCCTAACACTAACCCTAACCCTAACCCTAACCCATACCCTACGCCGTACCCGCACCCCTCCCCGAACCCATACCCTAAGCCATACCCTAAGCCTAACCCTAAGCCTAACCCTAACCCTAGGCTACCCTTGACTGCTTCTGCCTCCAATAGATTTCCTAAGCACTAGTGTTTTAAGAAACAGCTTAAAAAGAGAATCCTAATGTGATTTCTTTATAATGGGTGTGTTCCTTATCTTATCCCAGTGTCTAAACTCTTCTCCATGGCTGGACCCCCATATAATATTACTTTACGTGCTAAGGGGTATCTAGAGAGTGGGATAGGTTTAATAACTACCCTAACCCTATCGCGTACCCTAACCCTAACCCCTACCCTAACCCTAACACGTACCCTATTCCTAACCCGTACCTTAAACCGAGCCCTAACCCTATCACTAACCCTAACCCTAACCCTAACCCATACCCTACGCCGTACCCTCACCACTCCCCAAATCCGTACCCTAAGCCGTACCCTAACCCTAACCCTAAGCCTAACCCTAACCCTAGGCTACCCTTGACTGCTTCTGCCTCCAATAGATTTCCTAAGCACTAGTGTTTTAAGGAACAGCTTAAAAAGAGAATCCTAATGTGATTTCTTTGTAATGGGTGTGTTCCTTATCCCAGTGTCTAAACTCTTCTCCATGGCTGGACCCCCAAATAATATTCCTTTACGTGCTAAGGGGTATCTAGAGAGTGGGATAGGTTTAATAACTACCCTAACCCTAACGCGTACCCTAACCCTAAACCCTACCGTAATCCTAACACGTACCCTAATCCTAACCCGTACCCTAAACCGAGCCCTAACCCTATCACTAACCCTAACCCTAACCCTAACCCATACCCTACGCCGTACCCGCACCCCTCCCCGAATCCGTACCCTAAGCCGTACCCTAAGCCTAACCCTAAGCCTAACCCTAACCCTAGGCTACCCTTGAATGCTTCTGCCTCCAATAGATTTCCTAAGCACTAGTGTTTTAAGGAACAGCTTAAAAAGAGAATCCTAATGTGATTTCTTTATAATGGGAGTGTTCCTTATCTTATCCCAGTGTCTAGACTCTTCTCCATAGCTGGAGCCCCAAATAATATACCTTTACGTGCTAAGGAGTGTCTAGAGAGTGGGATAGGTTTAATAACTACCCTAACCCTAACACGTACCCTAACCCTAACCCCTACCCTAACCCTAACACGTACCCTATTCCTAACCCGTACCCTAAACCGAGCCCTAACCCTAACACTAACCCTAACCCTAACCCTAACCCATACCCTATGCCGTACCCGCACCCCTCACCGAACCCGTACCCTAAGCCGTACCCTAACCCTAACCCTAAGCCTAACCCTAACCCTAGGCTACCCTTGACTGCTTCTGCATCCAGTAGATTTCCTAAGCACTAGTGTTTTAAGGAACAGCTTAAAAAGAGAATCCTAATGTGATTTCTTTATAATGGGTGTGTTCCTTACCTTATCCCAGTGTCTAAACTCTTCTCCATGGCTGGACCCCCAAATAATATTCCTTTACGTGCTCAGGGGTATGTAGAGAGTGGGATAGGTTTAATAACTACCCTAACCCTAACGCGTACCCTAACCCTAACCCCTACCCTAACCCTAACACGTACCCTAATCCTAACCCGTACCCTAAACCGAGCCCTAACCCTAACACTAACCCTAACCCTAACCCTAACCCATACCCTACGCCGTACCCGCACCCCTCTCCGTACCCGTACCCTAAGCCGTACCCTAACCCTTACCCTATGCCTAAACCTAACCCTAGGCTACCCTTGACTGCTTCTGCCTCCAATAGATTTCCTAAGCACTAGTGTTTTAAGGAACAGCTTAAAAAGAGAATCCTAATGTGATTTCTTTATAATGGGTGTGTTCCTTATCTTATCCCAGTGTCTAAACTCTTCTCCATGGCTGGACCCCCAAATAATATTCCTTTACGTGCTAAGGGGTATCTAGAGAGTGGGATAGGTTTAATAACTACCCTAACCCTAACGCGTATCCTAACCCTAACCCCTACCCTAACCCTAACACGTACCCTATTCCTAACCCGTACCTTAAACCGAGCCCTAACCCTATCACTAACCCTAACCCTAACCCTAACCCATACCCTACGCCGTACCCTCACCACTCCCCAAATCCGTACCCTAAGCCGTACCCTAACCCTAACCCTAAGCCTAACCCTAACCCTAGGCTACCCTTGACTGCTTCTGCCTCCAATAGATTTCCTAAGCACTAGTGTTTTAAGGAACAGCTTAAAAAGAGAATCCTAATGTGATTTCTTTGTAATGGGTGTGTTCCTTATCCCAGTGTCTAAACTCTTCTCCATGGCTGGACCCCCAAATAATATTCCTTTACGTGCTAAGGGGTATCTAGAGAGTGGGATAGGTTTAATAACTACCCTAACCCTAACGCGTACCCTAACCCTAAACCCTACCGTAACCGTAACACGTACCCTAATCCTAACCCGTACCCTAAACCGAGCCCTAACCCTATCACTAACCCTAACCCTAACCCTAAACCATACCCTACGCCGTACCCGCACCCCTCCCCGAATCCGTACCCTAAGCCGTACCCTAAGCCTAACCCTAAGCCTAACCCTAACCCTAGGCTACCCTTGACTGCTTCTGCCTCCAATAGATTTCCTAAGCACTAGTGTTTTAAGGAACAGCTTAAAAAGAGAATCCTAATGTGATTTCTTTATAATGGGTGTGTTCCTTATCTTATCCCAGTGTCTAAACTCTTCTCCATGGCTGGAACCCCAAATAATATTCCTTTACGTGCTAAGGGGTGTCTAGAGAGTGGGATAGGTTTAATAACTACCCTAACCGTAACACGTACCCTAACCCTAACCCCTACCCTAACCCTAACACGTACCCTATTCCTAACCCGTAACCTAAACCGAGCCCTAACCCTAACACTAACCCTAACCCTAACCCTAACCCATACCCTACGCCGTACCCGCACCCCTCCCCGAACCCATACCCTAAGCCATACCCTAAGCCTAACCCTAAGCCTAACCCTAACCCTAGGCTACCCTTGACTGCTTCTGCCTCCAATAGATTTCCTAAGCACTAGTGTTTTAAGAAACAGCTTAAAAAGAGAATCCTAATGTGATTTCTTTATAATGGGTGTGTTCCTTATCTTATCCCAGTGTCTAAACTCTTCTCCATGGCTGGACCCCCATATAATATTACTTTACGTGCTAAGGGGTATCTAGAGAGTGGGATAGGTTTAATAACTACCCTAACCCTATCGCGTACCCTAACCCTAACCCCTACCCTAACCCTAACACGTACCCTATTCCTAACCCGTACCCTAAACCGAGCCCTAACCCTAACACTAACCCTAACCCTAACCCTAACCCATACCCTATGCCGTACCCGCACCCCTCACCGAACCCGTACCCTAAGCCGTACCCTAAGCCTAACCCTAAGCCTAACCCTAACCCTAGGCTACCCTTGACTGCTTCTGCATCCAGTAGATTTCCTAAGCACTAGTGTTTTAAGGAACAGCTTAAAAAGAGAATCCTAATGTGATTTCTTTATAATGGGTGTGTTCCTTACCTTATCCCAGTGTCTAAACTCTTCTCCATGGCTGGAACCCCAAATAATATTCCTTTACGTGCTAAGGGGTGTCTAGAGAGTGGGATAGGTTTAATAACTACCCTAACCGTAACACGTACCCTAACCCTAACCCCTACCCTAACCCTAACACGTACCCTATTCCTAACCCGTAACCTAAACCGAGCCCTAACCCTATCACTAACCCTAACCCTAACCCTAACCCATACCCTACGCCGTACCCTCACCACTCCCCAAATCCGTACCCTAAGCCGTACCCTAACCCTAACCCTAAGCCTAACCCTAACCCTAGGCTACCCTTGACTGCTTCTGCCTCCAATAGATTTCCTAAGCACTAGTGTTTTAAGGAACAGCTTAAAAAGAGAATCCTAATGTGATTTCTTTGTAATGGGTGTGTTCCTTATCCCAGTGTCTAAACTCTTCTCCATGGCTGGACCCCCAAATAATATTCCTTTACGTGCTAAGGGGTATCTAGAGAGTGGGATAGGTTTAATAACTACCCTAACCCTAACGCGTACCCTAACCCTAAACCCTACCGTAACCGTAACACGTACCCTAATCCTAACCCGTACCCTAAACCGAGCCCTAACCCTATCACTAACCCTAACCCTAACCCTAACCCATACCCTACGCCGTACCCGCACCCCTCCCCGAATCCGTACCCTAAGCCGTACCCTAAGCCTAACCCTAAGCCTAACCCTAACCCTAGGCTACCCTTGACTGCTTCTGCCTCCAATAGATTTCCTAAGCACTAGTGTTTTAAGGAACAGCTTAAAAAGAGAATCCTAATGTGATTTCTTTATAATGGGTGTGTTCCTTATCTTATCCCAGTGTCTAAACTCTTCTCCATGGCTGGAACCCCAAATAATATTCCTTTACGTGCTAAGGGGTGTCTAGAGAGTGGGATAGGTTTAATAACTACCCTAACCGTAACACGTACCCTAACCCTAACCCCTACCCTAACCCTAACACGTACCCTATTCCTAACCCGTAACCTAAACCGAGCCCTAACCCTAACACTAACCCTAACCCTAACCCTAACCCATACCCTACGCCGTACCCGCACCCCTCCCCGAACCCATACCCTAAGCCATACCCTAAGCCTAACCCTAAGCCTAACCCTAACCCTAGGCTACCCTTGACTGCTTCTGCCTCCAATAGATTTCCTAAGCACTAGTGTTTTAAGAAACAGCTTAAAAAGAGAATCCTAATGTGATTTCTTTATAATGGGTGTGTTCCTTATCTTATCCCAGTGTCTAAACTCTTCTCCATGGCTGGACCCCCATATAATATTACTTTACGTGCTAAGGGGTATCTAGAGAGTGGGATAGGTTTAATAACTACCCTAACCCTATCGCGTACCCTAACCCTAACCCCTACCCTAACCCTAACACGTACCCTATTCCTAACCCGTACCCTAAACCGAGCCCTAACCCTAACACTAACCCTAACCCTAACCCTAACCCATACCCTATGCCGTACCCGCACCCCTCACCGAACCCGTACCCTAAGCCGTACCCTAAGCCTAACCCTAAGCCTAACCCTAACCCTAGGCTACCCTTGACTGCTTCTGCATCCAGTAGATTTCCTAAGCACTAGTGTTTTAAGGAACAGCTTAAAAAGAGAATCCTAATGTGATTTCTTTATAATGGGTGTGTTCCTTACCTTATCCCAGTGTCTAAACTCTTCTCCATGGCTGGAACCCCAAATAATATTCCTTTACGTGCTAAGGGGTGTCTAGAGAGTGGGATAGGTTTAATAACTACCCTAACCGTAACACGTACCCTAACCCTAACCCCTACCCTAACCCTAACACGTACCCTATTCCTAACCCGTAACCTAAACCGAGCCCTAACCCTAACACTAACCCTAACCCTAACCCTAACCCATACCCTACGCCATACCCGCACCCCTCCCCGAACCCGTACCCTAAGCCATACCCTAAGCCTAACCCTAAGCCTAACCCTAACCCTAGGCTACCCTTGACTGCTTCTGCCTCCAATAGATTTCCTAAGCACTAGTGTTTTAAGAAACAGCTTAAAAAGAGAATCCTAATGTGATTTCTTTATAATGGGTGTGTTCCTTATCTTATCCCAGTGTCTAAACTCTTCTCCATGGCTGGACCCCCATATAATATTACTTTACGTGCTAAGGGGTATCTAGAGAGTGGGATAGGTTTAATAACTACCCTAACCCTATCGCGTACCCTAACCCTAAACCCTACCCTAACCCTAACACGTACCCTAATCCTAACCCGTACCCTAACCCGAGCCCTAACCCTATCACTAACCCTAACCCTAACCCTAACCCATACCCTACGCCGTACCCGCACCCCTCCCCGAATCCGTACCCTAAGCCGTACCCTAAGCCTAACCCTAAGCCTAACCCTAACCCTAGGCTACCCTTGACTGCTTCTGCCTCCAATAGATTTCCTAAGCACTAGTGTTTTAAGGAACAGCTTAAAAAGAGAATCCTAATGTGATTTCTTTATAATGGGTGTGTTCCTTATCTTATCCTAGTGTCTAAACTCTTCTCCATGGCTGGACCCCCAAATAATATTCCTTTACGTGCTAAGGGGTATGTAGAGAGTGGGGTAGGTTTAATAACTACCCTAACCCTAACGCGTACCCTAACCCTAACCCCTACCCTAACCCTAACACGTACCCTAATCCTAACCCGTACCCTAAACCGAGCCCTAACCCTAACACTAACCCTAACCCTAACCCTAACCCATACCCTACGCCGTACCCGCACCCCTCCCCGTACCCGTACCCTAAGCCGTACCCTAACCCTAACCCTATGCCTAAACCTAACCCTAGGCTACCCTTGACTGCTTCTGCCTCCAATAGATTTCCTAAGCACTAGTGTTTTAAGGAACAGCTTAAAAAGAGAATCCTAATGTGATTTCTTTATAATGGGTGTGTTCCTTATCTTATCCCAGTGTCTAAACTCTTCTCCATGGCTGGACCCCCAAATAATATTCCTTTACGTGCTAAGGGGTATCTAGAGAGTGGGATAGGTTTAATAACTACCCTAACCCTAACGCGTATCCTAACCCTAACCCCTACCCTAACCCTAACACGTACCCTATTCCTAACCCGTACCTTAAACCGAGCCCTAACCCTATCACTAACCCTAACCCTAACCCTAACCCATACCCTACGCCGTACCCTCACCACTCCCCAAATCCGTACCCTAAGCCGTACCCTAACCCTAACCCTAAGCCTAACCCTAACCCTAGGCTACCCTTGACTGCTTCTGCCTCCAATAGATTTCCTAAGCACTAGTGTTTTAAGGAACAGCTTAAAAAGAGAATCCTAATGTGATTTCTTTGTAATGGGTGTGTTCCTTATCCCAGTGTCTAAACTCTTCTCCATGGCTGGACCCCCAAATAATATTCCTTTACGTGCTAAGGGGTATCTAGAGAGTGGGATAGGTTTAATAACTACCCTAACCCTAACGCGTACCCTAACCCTAAACCCTACCGTAATCCTAACACGTACCCTAATCCTAACCCGTACCCTAAACCGAGCCCTAACCCTATCACTAACCCTAACCCTAACCCTAACCCATACCCTACGCCGTACCCGCACCCCTCCCCGAATCCGTACCCTAAGCCGTACCCTAAGCCTAACCCTAAGCCTAACCCTAACCCTAGGCTACCCTTGAATGCTTCTGCCTCCAATAGATTTCCTAAGCACTAGTGTTTTAAGGAACAGCTTAAAAAGAGAATCCTAATGTGATTTCTTTATAATGGGAGTGTTCCTTATCTTATCCCAGTGTCTAGACTCTTCTCCATAGCTGGAGCCCCAAATAATATACCTTTACGTGCTAAGGAGTGTCTAGAGAGTGGGATAGGTTTAATAACTACCCTAACCCTAACACGTACCCTAACCCTAACCCCTACCCTAACCCTAACACGTACCCTATTCCTAACCCGTACCCTAAACCGAGCCCTAACCCTAACACTAACCCTAACCCTAACCCTAACCCATACCCTATGCCGTACCCGCACCCCTCACCGAACCCGTACCCTAAGCCGTACCCTAACCCTAACCCTAAGCCTAACCCTAACCCTAGGCTACCCTTGACTGCTTCTGCATCCAGTAGATTTCCTAAGCACTAGTGTTTTAAGGAACAGCTTAAAAAGAGAATCCTAATGTGATTTCTTTATAATGGGTGTGTTCCTTACCTTATCCCAGTGTCTAAACTCTTCTCCATGGCTGGACCCCCAAATAATATTCCTTTACGTGCTCAGGGGTATGTAGAGAGTGGGATAGGTTTAATAACTACCCTAACCCTAACGCGTACCCTAACCCTAAGCCCTACCCTAACCCTAACACGTACCCTAATCCTAACCCGTACCCTAAACCGAGCCCTAACCCTAACACTAACCCTAACCCTAACCCTAACCCATACCCTACGCCGTACCCGCACCCCTCCCCGTACCCGTACCCTAAGCCGTACCCTAACCCTTACCCTATGCCTAAACCTAACCCTAGGCTACCCTTGACTGCTTCTGCCTCCAATAGATTTCCTAAGCACTAGTGTTTTAAGGAACAGCTTAAAAAGAGAATCCTAATGTGATTTCTTTATAATGGGTGTGTTCCTTATCTTATCCCAGTGTCTAAACTCTTCTCCATGGCTGGACCCCCAAATAATATTCCTTTACGTGCTAAGGGGTATCTAGAGAGTGGGATAGGTTTAATAACTACCCTAACCCTAACGCGTATCCTAACCCTAACCCCTACCCTAACCCTAACACGTACCCTATTCCTAACCCGTACCTTAAACCGAGCCCTAACCCTATCACTAACCCTAACCCTAACCCTAACCCATACCCTACGCCGTACCCTCACCACTCCCCAAATCCGTACCCTAAGCCGTACCCTAACCCTAACCCTAAGCCTAACCCTAACCCTAGGCTACCCTTGACTGCTTCTGCCTCCAATAGATTTCCTAAGCACTAGTGTTTTAAGGAACAGCTTAAAAAGAGAATCCTAATGTGATTTCTTTGTAATGGGTGTGTTCCTTATCCCAGTGTCTAAACTCTTCTCCATGGCTGGACCCCCAAATAATATTCCTTTACGTGCTAAGGGGTATCTAGAGAGTGGGATAGGTTTAATAACTACCCTAACCCTAACGCGTACCCTAACCCTAAACCCTACCGTAACCGTAACACGTACCCTAATCCTAACCCGTACCCTAAACCGAGCCCTAACCCTATCACTAACCCTAACCCTAACCCTAACCCATACCCTACGCCGTACCCGCACCCCTCCCCGAATCCGTACCCTAAGCCGTACCCTAAGCCTAACCCTAAGCCTAACCCTAACCCTAGGCTACCCTTGACTGCTTCTGCATCCAGTAGATTTCCTAAGCACTAGTGTTTTAAGGAACAGCTTAAAAAGAGAATCCTAATGTGATTTCTTTATAATGGGTGTGTTCCTTACCTTATCCCAGTGTCTAAACTCTTCTCCATGGCTGGAACCCCAAATAATATTCCTTTACGTGCTAAGGGGTGTCTAGAGAGTGGGATAGGTTTAATAACTACCCTAACCGTAACACGTACCCTAACCCTAACCCCTACCCTAACCCTAACACGTACCCTATTCCTAACCCGTAACCTAAACCGAGCCCTAACCCTAACACTAACCCTAACCCTAACCCTAACCCATACCCTACGCCATACCCGCACCCCTCCCCGAACCCGTACCCTAAGCCATACCCTAAGCCTAACCCTAAGCCTAACCCTAACCCTAGGCTACCCTTGACTGCTTCTGCCTCCAATAGATTTCCTAAGCACTAGTGTTTTAAGAAACAGCTTAAAAAGAGAATCCTAATGTGATTTCTTTATAATGGGTGTGTTCCTTATCTTATCCCAGTGTCTAAACTCTTCTCCATGGCTGGACCCCCATATAATATTACTTTACGTGCTAAGGGGTATCTAGAGAGTGGGATAGGTTTAATAACTACCCTAACCCTATCGCGTACCCTAACCCTAACCCCTACCCTAACCCTAACACGTACCCTAATCCTAACCCGTACCCTAACCCGAGCCCTAACCCTATCACTAACCCTAACCCTAACCCTAACCCATACCCTACGCCGTACCCGCACCCCTCCCCGAATCCGTACCCTAAGCCGTACCCTAAGCCTAACCCTAAGCCTAACCCTAACCCTAGGCTACCCTTGACTGCTTCTGCCTCCAATAGATTTCCTAAGCACTAGTGTTTTAAGGAACAGCTTAAAAAGAGAATCCTAATGTGATTTCTTTATAATGGGTGTGTTCCTTATCTTATCCTAGTGTCTAAACTCTTCTCCATGGCTGGACCCCCAAATAATATTCCTTTACGTGCTAAGGGGTATGTAGAGAGTGGGATAGGTTTAATAACTACCCTAACCCTAACGCGTACCCTAACCCTAACCCCTACCCTAACCCTAACACGTACCCTAATCCTAACCCGTACCCTAAACCGAGCCCTAACCCTAACACTAACCCTAACCCTAACCCTAACCCATACCCTACGCCGTACCCGCACCCCTCCCCGTACCCGTACCCTAAGCCGTACCCTAACCCTAACCCTATGCCTAAACCTAACCCTAGGCTACCCTTGACTGCTTCTGCCTCCAATAGATTTCCTAAGCACTAGTGTTTTAAGGAACAGCTTAAAAAGAGAATCCTAATGTGATTTCTTTATAATGGGTGTGTTCCTTATCTTATCCCAGTGTCTAAACTCTTCTCCATGGCTGGACCCCCAAATAATATTCCTTTACGTGCTAAGGGGTATCTAGAGAGTGGGATAGGTTTAATAACTACCCTAACCCTAACGCGTATCCTAACCCTAACCCCTACCCTAACCCTAACACGTACCCTATTCCTAACCCGTACCTTAAACCGAGCCCTAACCCTATCACTAACCCTAACCCTAACCCTAACCCATACCTTACGCCGTACCCTCACCACTCCCCAAATCCGTACCCTAAGCCGTACCCTAACCCTAACCCTAAGCCTAACCCTAACCCTAGGCTACCCTTGACTGCTTCTGCCTCCAATAGATTTCCTAAGCACTAGTGTTTTAAGGAACAGCTTAAAAAGAGAATCCTAATGTGATTTCTTTATAATGGGTGTGTTCCTTATCTTATCCCAGTGTCTAAACTCTTCTCCATGGCTGGACCCCCAAATAATATTCCTTTACGTGCTAAGGGGTATCTAGAGAGTGGGATAGGTTTAATAACTACCCTAACCCTAACGCGTATCCTAACCCTAACCCCTACCCTAACCCTAACACGTACCCTATTCCTAACCCGTACCTTAAACCGAGCCCTAACCCTATCACTAACCCTAACCCTAACCCTAACCCAAACCCTACGCCGTACCCGCACCCCTCCCCGAATCCGTACCCTAAGCCGTACCCTAAGCCTAACCCTAAGCCTAACCCTAACCCTAGGCTACCCTTGACTGCTTCTGCCTCCAATAGATTTCCTAAGCACTAGTGTTTTAAGGAACAGCTTAAAAAGAGAATCCTAATGTGATTTCTTTATAATGGGTGTGTTCCTTATCTTATCCCAGTGTCTAAACTCTTCTCCATGGCTGGAACCCCAAATAATATTCCTTTACGTGCTAAGGGGTGTCTAGAGAGTGGGATAGGTTTAATAACTACCCTAACCGTAACACGTACCCTAACCCTAACCCCTACCCTAACCCTAACACGTACCCTATTCCTAACCCGTAACCTAAACCGAGCCCTAACCCTAACACTAACCCTAACCCTAACCCTAACCCATACCCTACGCCGTACCCGCACCCCTCCCCGAACCCATACCCTAAGCCATACCCTAAGCCTAACCCTAAGCCTAACCCTAACCCTAGGCTACCCTTGACTGCTTCTGCCTCCAATAGATTTCCTAAGCACTAGTGTTTTAAGAAACAGCTTAAAAAGAGAATCCTAATGTGATTTCTTTATAATGGGTGTGTTCCTTATCTTATCCCAGTGTCTAAACTCTTCTCCATGGCTGGACCCCCATATAATATTACTTTACGTGCTAAGGGGTATCTAGAGAGTGGGATAGGTTTAATAACTACCCTAACCCTATCGCGTACCCTAACCCTAACCCCTACCCTAACCCTAACACGTACCCTATTCCTAACCCGTACCTTAAACCGAGCCCTAACCCTATCACTAACCCTAACCCTAACCCTAACCCATACCCTACGCCGTACCCTCACCACTCCCCAAATCCGTACCCTAAGCCGTACCCTAACCCTAACCCTAAGCCTAACCCTAACCCTAGGCTACCCTTGACTGCTTCTGCCTCCAATAGATTTCCTAAGCACTAGTGTTTTAAGGAACAGCTTAAAAAGAGAATCCTAATGTGATTTCTTTGTAATGGGTGTGTTCCTTATCCCAGTGTCTAAACTCTTCTCCATGGCTGGACCCCCAAATAATATTCCTTTACGTGCTAAGGGGTATCTAGAGAGTGGGATAGGTTTAATAACTACCCTAACCCTAACGCGTACCCTAACCCTAAACCCTACCGTAATCCTAACACGTACCCTAATCCTAACCCGTACCCTAAACCGAGCCCTAACCCTATCACTAACCCTAACCCTAACCCTAACCCATACCCTACGCCGTACCCGCACCCCTCCCCGAATCCGTACCCTAAGCCGTACCCTAAGCCTAACCCTAAGCCTAACCCTAACCCTAGGCTACCCTTGAATGCTTCTGCCTCCAATAGATTTCCTAAGCACTAGTGTTTTAAGGAACAGCTTAAAAAGAGAATCCTAATGTGATTTCTTTATAATGGGAGTGTTCCTTATCTTATCCCAGTGTCTAGACTCTTCTCCATAGCTGGAGCCCCAAATAATATACCTTTACGTGCTAAGGAGTGTCTAGAGAGTGGGATAGGTTTAATAACTACCCTAACCCTAACACGTACCCTAACCCTAACCCCTACCCTAACCCTAACACGTACCCTATTCCTAACCCGTACCCTAAACCGAGCCCTAACCCTAACACTAACCCTAACCCTAACCCTAACCCATACCCTATGCCGTACCCGCACCCCTCACCGAACCCGTACCCTAAGCCGTACCCTAACCCTAACCCTAAGCCTAACCCTAACCCTAGGCTACCCTTGACTGCTTCTGCATCCAGTAGATTTCCTAAGCACTAGTGTTTTAAGGAACAGCTTAAAAAGAGAATCCTAATGTGATTTCTTTATAATGGGTGTGTTCCTTACCTTATCCCAGTGTCTAAACTCTTCTCCATGGCTGGACCCCCAAATAATATTCCTTTACGTGCTCAGGGGTATGTAGAGAGTGGGATAGGTTTAATAACTACCCTAACCCTAACGCGTACCCTAACCCTAACCCCTACCCTAACCCTAACACGTACCCTAATCCTAACCCGTACCCTAAACCGAGCCCTAACCCTAACACTAACCCTAACCCTAACCCTAACCCATACCCTACGCCGTACCCGCACCCCTCCCCGTACCCGTACCCTAAGCCGTACCCTAACCCTTACCCTATGCCTAAACCTAACCCTAGGCTACCCTTGACTGCTTCTGCCTCCAATAGATTTCCTAAGCACTAGTGTTTTAAGGAACAGCTTAAAAAGAGAATCCTAATGTGATTTCTTTATAATGGGTGTGTTCCTTATCTTATCCCAGTGTCTAAACTCTTCTCCATGGCTGGACCCCCAAATAATATTCCTTTACGTGCTAAGGGGTATCTAGAGAGTGGGATAGGTTTAATAACTACCCTAACCCTAACGCGTATCCTAACCCTAACCCCTACCCTAACCCTAACACGTACCCTATTCCTAACCCGTACCTTAAACCGAGCCCTAACCCTATCACTAACCCTAACCCTAACCCTAACCCATACCCTACGCCGTACCCTCACCACTCCCCAAATCCGTACCCTAAGCCGTACCCTAACCCTAACCCTAAGCCTAACCCTAACCCTAGGCTACCCTTGACTGCTTCTGCCTCCAATAGATTTCCTAAGCACTAGTGTTTTAAGGAACAGCTTAAAAAGAGAATCCTAATGTGATTTCTTTGTAATGGGTGTGTTCCTTATCCCAGTGTCTAAACTCTTCTCCATGGCTGGACCCCCAAATAATATTCCTTTACGTGCTAAGGGGTATCTAGAGAGTGGGATAGGTTTAATAACTACCCTAACCCTAACGCGTCCCCTAACCCTAAACCCTACCGTAACCGTAACACGTACCCTAATCCTAACCCGTACCCTAAACCGAGCCCTAACCCTATCACTAACCCTAACCCTAACCCTAACCCATACCCTACGCCGTACCCGCACCCCTCCCCGAATCCGTACCCTAAGCCGTACCCTAAGCCTAACCCTAAGCCTAACCCTAACCCTAGGCTACCCTTGACTGCTTCTGCCTCCAATAGATTTCCTAAGCACTAGTGTTTTAAGGAACAGCTTAAAAAGAGAATCCTAATGTGATTTCTTTATAATGGGTGTGTTCCTTATCTTATCCCAGTGTCTAAACTCTTCTCCATGGCTGGAACCCCAAATAATATTCCTTTACGTGCTAAGGGGTGTCTAGAGAGTGGGATAGGTTTAATAACTACCCTAACCGTAACACGTTCCCTAACCCTAACCCCTACCCTAACCCTAACACGTACCCTATTCCTAACCCGTAACCTAAACCGAGCCCTAACCCTAACACTAACCCTAACCCTAACCCTAACCCATACCCTACGCCGTACCCGCACCCCTCCCCGAACCCATACCCTAAGCCATACCCTAAGCCTAACCCTAAGCCTAACCCTAACCCTAGGCTACCCTTGACTGCTTCTGCCTCCAATAGATTTCCTAAGCACTAGTGTTTTAAGAAACAGCTTAAAAAGAGAATCCTAATGTGATTTCTTTATAATGGGTGTGTTCCTTATCTTATCCCAGTGTCTAAACTCTTCTCCATGGCTGGACCCCCATATAATATTACTTTACGTGCTAAGGGGTATCTAGAGAGTGGGATAGGTTTAATAACTACCCTAACCCTATCGCGTACCCTAACCCTAACCCCTACCCTAACCCTAACACGTACCCTATTCCTAACCCGTACCCTAAACCGAGCCCTAACCCTAACACTAACCCTAACCCTAACCCTAACCCATACCCTATGCCGTACCCGCACCCCTCACCGAACCCGTACCCTAAGCCGTACCCTAAGCCTAACCCTAAGCCTAACCCTAACCCTAGGCTACCCTTGACTGCTTCTGCATCCAGTAGATTTCCTAAGCACTAGTGTTTTAAGGAACAGCTTAAAAAGAGAATCCTAATGTGATTTCTTTATAATGGGTGTGTTCCTTACCTTATCCCAGTGTCTAAACTCTTCTCCATGGCTGGAACCCCAAATAATATTCCTTTACGTGCTAAGGGGTGTCTAGAGAGTGGGATAGGTTTAATAACTACCCTAACCGTAACACGTACCCTAACCCTAACCCCTACCCTAACCCTAACACGTACCCTATTCCTAACCCGTAACCTAAACCGAGCCCTAACCCTAACACTAACCCTAACCCTAACCCTAACCCATACCCTACGCCATACCCGCACCCCTCCCCGAACCCGTACCCTAAGCCATACCCTAAGCCTAACCCTAAGCCTAACCCTAACCCTAGGCTACCCTTGACTGCTTCTGCCTCCAATAGATTTCCTAAGCACTAGTGTTTTAAGAAACAGCTTAAAAAGAGAATCCTAATGTGATTTCTTTATAATGGGTGTGTTCCTTATCTTATCCCAGTGTCTAAACTCTTCTCCATGGCTGGACCCCCATATAATATTACTTTACGTGCTAAGGGGTATCTAGAGAGTGGGATAGGTTTAATAACTACCCTAACCCTATCGCGTACCCTAACCCTAAACCCTACCCTAACCCTAACACGTACCCTAATCCTAACCCGTACCCTAACCCGAGCCCTAACCCTATCACTAACCCTAACCCTAACCCTAACCCATACCCTACGCCGTACCCGCACCCCTCCCCGAATCCGTACCCTAAGCCGTACCCTAAGCCTAACCCTAAGCCTAACCCTATCCCTAGGCTACCCTTGACTGCTTCTGCCTCCAATAGATTTCCTAAGCACTAGTGTTTTAAGGAACAGCTTAAAAAGAGAATCCTAATGTGATTTCTTTATAATGGGTGTGTTCCTTATCTTATCCTAGTGTCTAAACTCTTCTCCATGGCTGGACCCCCAAATAATATTCCTTTACGTGCTAAGGGGTATGTAGAGAGTGGGATAGGTTTAATAACTACCCTAACCCTAACGCGTACCCTAACCCTAACCCCTACCCTAACCCTAACACGTACCCTAATCCTAACCCGTACCCTAAACCGAGCCCTAACCCTAACACTAACCCTAACCCTAACCCTAACCCATACCCTACGCCGTACCCGCACCCCTCCCCGTACCCGTACCCTAAGCCGTACCCTAACCCTAACCCTATGCCTAAACCTAACCCTAGGCTACCCTTGACTGCTTCTGCCTCCAATAGATTTCCTAAGCACTAGTGTTTTAAGGAACAGCTTAAAAAGAGAATCCTAATGTGATTTCTTTATAATGGGTGTGTTCCTTATCTTATCCCAGTGTCTAAACTCTTCTCCATGGCTGGACCCCCAAATAATATTCCTTTACGTGCTAAGGGGTATCTAGAGAGTGGGATAGGTTTAATAACTACCCTAACCCTAACGCGTATCCTAACCCTAACCCCTACCCTAACCCTAACACGTACCCTATTCCTAACCCGTACCTTAAACCGAGCCCTAACCCTATCACTAACCCTAACCCTAACCCTAACCCATACCCTACGCCGTACCCTCACCACTCCCCAAATCCGTACCCTAAGCCGTACCCTAACCCTAACCCTAAGCCTAACCCTAACCCTAGGCTACCCTTGACTGCTTCTGCCTCCAATAGATTTCCTAAGCACTAGTGTTTTAAGGAACAGCTTAAAAAGAGAATCCTAATGTGATTTCTTTATAATGGGTGTGTTCCTTATCTTATCCCAGTGTCTAAACTCTTCTCCATGGCTGGACCCCCAAATAATATTCCTTTACGTGCTAAGGGGTATCTAGAGAGTGGGATAGGTTTAATAACTACCCTAACCCTAACGCGTATCCTAACCCTAACCCCTACCCTAACCCTAACACGTACCCTATTCCTAACCCGTACCTTAAACCGAGCCCTAACCCTATCACTAACCCTAACCCTAACCCTAACCCATACCCTACGCCGTACCCGCACCCCTCCCCGAATCCGTACCCTAAGCCGTACCCTAAGCCTAACCCTAAGCCTAACCCTAACCCTAGGCTACCCTTGACTGCTTCTGCCTCCAATAGATTTCCTAAGCACTAGTGTTTTAAGGAACAGCTTAAAAAGAGAATCCTAATGTGATTTCTTTATAATGGGTGTGTTCCTTATCTTATCCCAGTGTCTAAACTCTTCTCCATGGCTGGAACCCCAAATAATATTCCTTTACGTGCTAAGGGGTGTCTAGAGAGTGGGATAGGTTTAATAACTACCCTAACCGTAACACGTACCCTAACCCTAACCCCTACCCTAACCCTAACACGTACCCTATACCTAACCCGTAACCTAAACCGAGCCCTAACCCTAACACTAACCCTAACCCTAACCCTAACCCATACCCTACGCCGTACCCGCACCCCTCCCCGAACCCATACCCTAAGCCATACCCTAAGCCTAACCCTAAGCCTAACCCTAACCCTAGGCTACCCTTGACTGCTTCTGCCTCCAATAGATTTCCTAAGCACTAGTGTTTTAAGAAACAGCTTAAAAAGAGAATCCTAATGTGATTTCTTTATAATGGGTGTGTTCCTTATCTTATCCCAGTGTCTAAACTCTTCTCCATGGCTGGACCCCCATATAATATTACTTTACGTGCTAAGGGGTATCTAGAGAGTGGGATAGGTTTAATAACTACCCTAACCCTATCGCGTACCCTAACCCTAACCCCTACCCTAACCCTAACACGTACCCTATTCCTAACCCGTACCCTAAACCGAGCCCTAACCCTAACACTAACCCTAACCCTAACCCTAACCCATACCCTATGCCGTACCCGCACCCCTCACCGAACCCGTACCCTAAGCCGTACCCTAAGCCTAACCCTAAGCCTAACCCTAACCCTAGGCTACCCTTGACTGCTTCTGCATCCAGTAGATTTCCTAAGCACTAGTGTTTTAAGGAACAGCTTAAAAAGAGAATCCTAATGTGATTTCTTTATAATGGGTGTGTTCCTTACCTTATCCCAGTATCTAAACTCTTCTCCATGGCTGGAACCCCAAATAATATTCCTTTACGTGCTAAGGGGTGTCTAGAGAGTGGGATAGGTTTAATAACTACCCTAACCGTAACACGTACCCTAACCCTAACCCCTACCCTAACCCTAACACGTACCCTATTCCTAACCCGTAACCTAAACCGAGCCCTAACCCTAACACTAACCCTAACCCTAACCCTAACCCATACCCTACGCCGTACCCGCACCCCTCCCCGAACCCGTACCCTAAGCCATACCCTAAGCCTAACCCTAAGCCTAACCCTAACCCTAGGCTACCCTTGACTGCTTCTGCCTCCAATAGATTTCCTAAGCACTAGTGTTTTAAGAAACAGCTTAAAAAGAGAATCCTAATGTGATTTCTTTATAATGGGTGTGTTCCTTATCTTATCCCAGTGTCTAAACTCTTCTCCATGGCTGGACCCCCATATAATATTACTTTACGTGCTAAGGGGTATCTAGAGAGTGGGATAGGTTTAATAACTACCCTAACCCTATCGCGTACCCTAACCCTAACCCCTACCCTAACCCTAACACGTACCCTAATCCTAACCCGTACCCTAACCCGAGCCCTAACCCTATCACTAACCCTAACCCTAACCCTAACCCATACCCTACGCCGTACCCGCACCCCTCCCCGAATCCGTACCCTAAGCCGTACCCTAAGCCTAACCCTAAGCCTAACCCTAACCCTAGGCTACCCTTGACTGCTTCTGCCTCCAATAGATTTCCTAAGCACTAGTGTTTTAAGGAACAGCTTAAAAAGAGAATCCTAATGTGATTTCTTTATAATGGGTGTGTTCCTTATCTTATCCTAGTGTCTAAACTCTTCTCCATGGCTGGACCCCCAAATAATATTCCTTTACGTGCTAAGGGGTATGTAGAGAGTGGGATAGGTTTAATAACTACCCTAACCCTAACGCGTACCCTAACCCTAACCCCTACCCTAACCCTAACACGTACCCTAATCCTAACCCGTACCCTAAACCGAGCCCTAACCCTAACACTAACCCTAACCCTAACCCTAACCCATACCCTACGCCGTACCCGCACCCCTCCCCGTACCCGTACCCTAAGCCGTACCCTAACCCTAACCCTATGCCTAAACCTAACCCTAGGCTACCCTTGACTGCTTCTGCCTCCAATAGATTTCCTAAGCACTAGTGTTTTAAGGAACAGCTTAAAAAGAGAATCCTAATGTGATTTCTTTATAATGGGTGTGTTCCTTATCTTATCCCAGTGTCTAAACTCTTCTCCATGGCTGGACCCCCAAATAATATTCCTTTACGTGCTAAGGGGTATCTAGAGAGTGGGATAGGTTTAATAACTACCCTAACCCTAACGCGTATCCTAACCCTAACCCCTACCCTAACCCTAACACGTACCCTATTCCTAACCCGTACCTTAAACCGAGCCCTAACCCTATCACTAACCCTAACCCTAACCCTAACCCATACCCTACGCCGTACCCTCACCACTCCCCAAATCCGTACCCTAAGCCGTACCCTAACCCTAACCCTAAGCCTAACCCTAACCCTAGGCTACCCTTGACTGCTTCTGCCTCCAATAGATTTCCTAAGCACTAGTGTTTTAAGGAACAGCTTAAAAAGAGAATCCTAATGTGATTTCTTTGTAATGGGTGTGTTCCTTATCCCAGTGTCTAAACTCTTCTCCATGGCTGGACCCCCAAATAATATTCCTTTACGTGCTAAGGGGTATCTAGAGAGTGGGATAGGTTTAATAACTACCCTAACCCTAACGCGTACCCTAACCCTAAACACTACCGTAACCCTAACACGTACCCTAATCCTAACCCGTACCCTAAACAGAGCCCTAACCCTATCACTAACCCTAACCCTAACCCTAACCCATACCCTACGCCGTACCCGCACCCCTCCCCGAATCCGTACCCTAAGCCGTACCCTAACACTAACCCTAAGCCTAACCCTAACCCTAGGCTACCCTTGAATGCTTCTGCCTCCAATAGATTTCCTAAGCACTAGTGTTTTAAGGAACAGCTTAAAAAGAGAATCCTAATGTGATTTCTTTATAATGGGTGTGTTCCGTATCTTATCCTAGTGTCTAAACTCTTCTCCATGGCTGGACCCCCAAATAATATTCCTTTACGTGCTAAGGGGTATCTAGAGAGTGGGATAGGTTTAATAACTACCCTAACCCTAACGCGTACCCTAACCCTAACCCCTACCCTAACCCTAACACGTACCCTAATCCTAACCCGTACCCTAAACCGAGCCCTAACCCTAACACTAACCCTAACCCTAACCCTAACCCATACCCTACGCCGTACCCGCACCCCTCCCCGTACCCGTACCCTAAGCCGTACCCTAACCCTAACCCTATGCCTAAACCTAACCCTAGGCTACCCTTGACTGCTTCTGCCTCCAATAGATTTCCTAAGCACTAGTGTTTTAAGGAACAGCTTAAAAAGAGAATCCTAATGTGATTTCTTTATAATGGGTGTGTTCCTTATCTTATCCCAGTGTCTAAACTCTTCTCCATGGCTGGACCCCCAAATAATATTCCTTTACGTGCTAAGGGGTATCTAGAGAGTGGGATAGGTTTAATAACTACCCTAATCCTAACGCGTATCCTAACCCTAACCCCTACCCTAACCCTAACACGTACCCTATTCCTAACCCGTACCTTAAACCGAGCCCTAACCCTATCACTAACCCTAACCCTAACCCTAACCCATACCCTACGCCGTACCCTCACCACTCCCCAAATCCGTACCCTAAGCCGTACCCTAACCCTAACCCTAAGCCTAACCCTAACCCTAGGCTACCCTTGACTGCTTCTGCCTCCAATAGATTTCCTAAGCACTAGTGTTTTAAGGAACAGCTTAAAAAGAGAATCCTAATGTGATTTCTTTGTAATGGGTGTGTTCCTTATCCCAGTGTCTAAACTCTTCTCCATGGCTGGACCCCCAAATAATATTCCTTTACGTGCTAAGGGGTATCTAGAGAGTGGGGTAGGTTTAATAACTACCCTAACCCTAACGCGTACCCTAACCCTAAACCCTACCGTAACCCTAACACGTACCCTAATCCTAACCCGTACCCTAAACCGAGCCCTAACCCTATCACTAACCCTAACCCTAACCCTAACCCATACCCTACGCCGTACCCGCACCCCTCCCCGAATCCGTACCCTAAGCCGTACCCTAAGCCTAACCCTAAGCCTAACCCTAACCCTAGGCTACCCTTGAATGCTTCTGCCTCCAATAGATTTCCTAAGCACTAGTGTTTTAAGGAACAGCTTAAAAAGAGAATCCTAATGTGATTTCTTTATAATGGGAGTGTTCCTTATCTTATCCCAGTGTCTAGACTCTTCTCCATAGCTGGAGCCCCAAATAATATACCTTTACGTGCTAAGGAGTGTCTAGAGAGTGGGATAGGTTTAATAACTACCCTAACCCTAACACGTACCCTAACCCTAACCCCTACCCTAACCCTAACACGTACCCTATTCCTAACCCGTACCCTAAACCGAGCCCTAACCCTAACACTAACCCTAACCCTAACCCTAACCCATACCCTATGCCGTACCCGCACCCCTCACCGAACCCGTACCCTAAGCCGTACCCTAACCCTAACCCTAAGCCTAACCCTAACCCTAGGCTACCCTTGACTGCTTCTGCATCCAGTAGATTTCCTAAGCACTAGTGTTTTAAGGAACAGCTTAAAAAGAGAATCCTAATGTGATTTCTTTATAATGGGTGTGTTCCTTACCTTATCCCAGTGTCTAAACTCTTCTCCATGGCTGGACCCCCAAATAATATTCCTTTACGTGCTCAGGGGTATGTAGAGAGTGGGATAGGTTTAATAACTACCCTAACCCTAACGCGTACCCTAACCCTAACCCCTACCCTAACCCTAACACGTACCCTAATCCTAACCCGTACCCTAAACCGAGCCCTAACCCTAACACTAACCCTAACCCTAACCCTAACCCATACCCTACGCCGTACCCGCACCCCTCCCCGTACCCGTACCCTAAGCCGTACCCTAACCCTAACCCTATGCCTAAACCTAACCCTAGGCTACCCTTGACTGCTTCTGCCTCCAATAGATTTCCTAAGCACTAGTGTTTTAAGGAACAGCTTAAAAAGAGAATCCTAATGTGATTTCTTTATAATGGGTGTGTTCCTTATCTTATCCCAGTGTCTAAACTCTTCTCCATGGCTGGACCCCCAAATAATATTCCTTTACGTGCTAAGGGGTATCTAGAGAGTGGGATAGGTTTAATAACTACCCTAACCCTAACGCGTATCCTAACCCTAACCCCTACCCTAACCCTAACACGTACCCTATTCCTAACCCGTACCTTAAACCGAGCCCTAACCCTATCACTAACCCTAACCCTAACCCTAACCCATACCCTACGCCGTACCCTCACCACTCCCCAAATCCGTACCCTAAGCCGTACCCTAACCCTAACCCTAAGCCTAACCCTAACCCTAGGCTACCCTTGACTGCTTCTGCCTCCAATAGATTTCCTAAGCACTAGTGTTTTAAGGAACAGCTTAAAAAGAGAATCCTAATGTGATTTCTTTGTAATGGGTGTGTTCCTTATCCCAGTGTCTAAACTATTCTCCATGGCTGGACCCCCAAATAATATTCCTTTACGTGCTAAGGGGTATCTAGAGAGTGGGATAGGTTTAATAACTACCCTAACCCTAACGCGTACCCTAACCCTAAACCCTACCGTAACCCTAACACGTACCCTAATCCTAACCCGTACCCTAAACAGAGCCCTAACCCTATCACTAACCCTAACCCTAACCCTAACCCATACCCTACGCCGTACCCGCACCCCTCCCCGAATCCGTACCCTAAGCCGTACCCTAACACTAACCCTAAGCCTAACCCTAACCCTAGGCTACCCTTGAATGCTTCTGCCTCCAATAGATTTCCTAAGCACTAGTGTTTTAAGGAACAGCTTAAAAAGAGAATCCTAATGTGATTTCTTTATAATGGGTGTGTTCCGTATCTTATCCTAGTGTCTAAACTCTTCTCCATGGCTGGACCCCCAAATAATATTCCTTTACGTGCTAAGGGGTATCTAGAGAGTGGGATAGGTTTAATAACTACCCTAACCCTAACGCGTACCCTAACCCTAACCCCTACCCTAACCCTAACACGTACCCTAATCCTAACCCGTACCCTAAACCGAGCCCTAACCCTAACACTAACCCTAACCCTAACCCTAACCCATACCCTACGCCGTACCCGCACCCCTCCCCGTACCCGTACCCTAAGCCGTACCCTAACCCTAACCCTATGCCTAAACCTAACCCTAGGCTACCCTTGACTGCTTCTGCCTCCAATAGATTTCCTAAGCACTAGTGTTTTAAGGAACAGCTTAAAAAGAGAATCCTAATGTGATTTCTTTATAATGGGTGTGTTCCTTATCTTATCCCAGTGTCTAAACTCTTCTCCATGGCTGGACCCCCAAATAATATTCCTTTACGTGCTAAGGGGTATCTAGAGAGTGGGATAGGTTTAATAACTACCCTAACCCTAACGCGTATCCTAACCCTAACCCCTACCCTAACCCTAACACGTACCCTATTCCTAACCCGTACCTTAAACCGAGCCCTAACCCTATCACTAACCCTAACCCTAACCCTAACCCATACCCTACGCCGTACCCTCACCACTCCCCAAATCCGTACCCTAAGCCGTACCCTAACCCTAACCCTAAGCCTAACCCTAACCCTAGGCTACCCTTGACTGCTTCTGCCTCCAATAGATTTCCTAAGCACTAGTGTTTTAAGGAACAGCTTAAAAAGAGAATCCTAATGTGATTTCTTTGTAATGGGTGTGTTCCTTATCCCAGTGTCTAAACTCTTCTCCATGGCTGGACCCCCAAATAATATTCCTTTACGTGCTAAGGGGTATCTAGAGAGTGGGATAGGTTTAATAACTACCCTAACCCTAACGCGTACCCTAACCCTAAACCCTACCGTAATCCTAACACGTACCCTAATCCTAACCCGTACCCTAAACCGAGCCCTAACCCTATCACTAACCCTAACCCTAACCCTAACCCATACCCTACGCCGTACCCGCACCCCTCCCCGAATCCGTACCCTAAGCCGTACCCTAAGCCTAACCCTAAGCCTAACCCTAACCCTAGGCTACCCTTGAATGCTTCTGCCTCCAATAGATTTCCTAAGCACTAGTGTTTTAAGGAACAGCTTAAAAAGAGAATCCTAATGTGATTTCTTTATAATGGGAGTGTTCCTTATCTTATCCCAGTGTCTAGACTCTTCTCCATAGCTGGAGCCCCAAATAATATACCTTTACGTGCTAAGGAGTGTCTAGAGAGTGGGATAGGTTTAATAACTACCCTAACCCTAACACGTACCCTAACCCTAACCCCTACCCTAACCCTAACACGTACCCTATTCCTAACCCGTACCCTAAACCGAGCCCTAACCCTAACACTAACCCTAACCCTAACCCTAACCCATACCCTATGCCGTACCCGCACCCCTCACCGAACCCGTACCCTAAGCCGTACCCTAACCCTAACCCTAAGCCTAACCCTAACCCTAGGCTACCCTTGACTGCTTCTGCATCCAGTAGATTTCCTAAGCACTAGTGTTTTAAGGAACAGCTTAAAAAGAGAATCCTAATGTGATTTCTTTATAATGGGTGTGTTCCTTACCTTATCCCAGTGTCTAAACTCTTCTCCATGGCTGGACCCCCAAATAATATTCCTTTACGTGCTCAGGGGTATGTAGAGAGTGGGATAGGTTTAATAACTACCCTAACCCTAACGCGTACCCTAACCCTAAGCCCTACCCTAACCCTAACACGTACCCTAATCCTAACCCGTACCCTAAACCGAGCCCTAACCCTATCACTAACCCTAACCCTAACCCTAACCCATACCCTACGCCGTACCCTCACCACTCCCCAAATCCGTACCCTAAGCCGTACCCTAACCCTAACCCTAAGCCTAACCCTAACCCTAGGCTACCCTTGACTGCTTCTGCCTCCAATAGATTTCCTAAGCACTAGTGTTTTAAGGAACAGCTTAAAAAGAGAATCCTAATGTGATTTCTTTGTAATGGGTGTGTTCCTTATCCCAGTGTCTAAACTCTTCTCCATGGCTGGACCCCCAAATAATATTCCTTTACGTGCTAAGGGGTATCTAGAGAGTGGGATAGGTTTAATAACTACCCTAACCCTAACGCGTACCCTAACCCTAAACACTACCGTAACCCTAACACGTACCCTAATCCTAACCCGTACCCTAAACAGAGCCCTAACCCTATCACTAACCCTAACCCTAACCCTAACCCATACCCTACGCCGTACCCGCACCCCTCCCCGAATCCGTACCCTAAGCCGTACCCTAACACTAACCCTAAGCCTAACCCTAACCCTAGGCTACCCTTGAATGCTTCTGCCTCCAATAGATTTCCTAAGCACTAGTGTTTTAAGGAACAGCTTAAAAAGAGAATCCTAATGTGATTTCTTTATAATGGGTGTGTTCCGTATCTTATCCTAGTGTCTAAACTCTTCTCCATGGCTGGACCCCCAAATAATATTCCTTTACGTGCTAAGGGGTATCTAGAGAGTGGGATAGGTTTAATAACTACCCTAACCCTAACGCGTACCCTAACCCTAACCCCTACCCTAACCCTAACACGTACCCTAATCCTAACCCGTACCCTAAACCGAGCCCTAACCCTAACACTAACCCTAACCCTAACCCTAACCCATACCCTACGCCGTACCCGCACCCCTCCCCGTACCCGTACCCTAAGCCGTACCCTAACCCTAACCCTATGCCTAAACCTAACCCTAGGCTACCCTTGACTGCTTCTGCCTCCAATAGATTTCCTAAGCACTAGTGTTTTAAGGAACAGCTTAAAAAGAGAATCCTAATGTGATTTCTTTATAATGGGTGTGTTCCTTATCTTATCCCAGTGTCTAAACTCTTCTCCATGGCTGGACCCCCAAATAATATTCCTTTACGTGCTAAGGGGTATCTAGAGAGTGGGATAGGTTTAATAACTACCCTAATCCTAACGCGTATCCTAACCCTAACCCCTACCCTAACCCTAACACGTACCCTATTCCTAACCCGTACCTTAAACCGAGCCCTAACCCTATCACTAACCCTAACCCTAACCCTAACCCATACCCTACGCCGTACCCTCACCACTCCCCAAATCCGTACCCTAAGCCGTACCCTAACCCTAACCCTAAGCCTAACCCTAACCCTAGGCTACCCTTGACTGCTTCTGCCTCCAATAGATTTCCTAAGCACTAGTGTTTTAAGGAACAGCTTAAAAAGAGAATCCTAATGTGATTTCTTTGTAATGGGTGTGTTCCTTATCCCAGTGTCTAAACTCTTCTCCATGGCTGGACCCCCAAATAATATTCCTTTACGTGCTAAGGGGTATCTAGAGAGTGGGGTAGGTTTAATAACTACCCTAACCCTAACGCGTACCCTAACCCTAAACCCTACCGTAACCCTAACACGTACCCTAATCCTAACCCGTACCCTAAACCGAGCCCTAACCCTATCACTAACCCTAACCCTAACCCTAACCCATACCCTACGCCGTACCCGCACCCCTCCCCGAATCCGTACCCTAAGCCGTACCCTAAGCCTAACCCTAAGCCTAACCCTAACCCTAGGCTACCCTTGAATGCTTCTGCCTCCAATAGATTTCCTAAGCACTAGTGTTTTAAGGAACAGCTTAAAAAGAGAATCCTAATGTGATTTCTTTATAATGGGAGTGTTCCTTATCTTATCCCAGTGTCTAGACTCTTCTCCATAGCTGGAGCCCCAAATAATATACCTTTACGTGCTAAGGAGTGTCTAGAGAGTGGGATAGGTTTAATAACTACCCTAACCCTAACACGTACCCTAACCCTAACCCCTACCCTAACCCTAACACGTACCCTATTCCTAACCCGTACCCTAAACCGAGCCCTAACCCTAACACTAACCCTAACCCTAACCCTAACCCATACCCTATGCCGTACCCGCACCCCTCACCGAACCCGTACCCTAAGCCGTACCCTAACCCTAACCCTAAGCCTAACCCTAACCCTAGGCTACCCTTGACTGCTTCTGCATCCAGTAGATTTCCTAAGCACTAGTGTTTTAAGGAACAGCTTAAAAAGAGAATCCTAATGTGATTTCTTTATAATGGGTGTGTTCCTTACCTTATCCCAGTGTCTAAACTCTTCTCCATGGCTGGACCCCCAAATAATATTCCTTTACGTGCTCAGGGGTATGTAGAGAGTGGGATAGGTTTAATAACTACCCTAACCCTAACGCGTACCCTAACCCTAACCCCTACCCTAACCCTAACACGTACCCTAATCCTAACCCGTACCCTAAACCGAGCCCTAACCCTAACACTAACCCTAACCCTAACCCTAACCCATACCCTACGCCGTACCCGCACCCCTCCCCGTACCCGTACCCTAAGCCGTACCCTAACCCTAACCCTATGCCTAAACCTAACCCTAGGCTACCCTTGACTGCTTCTGCCTCCAATAGATTTCCTAAGCACTAGTGTTTTAAGGAACAGCTTAAAAAGAGAATCCTAATGTGATTTCTTTATAATGGGTGTGTTCCTTATCTTATCCCAGTGTCTAAACTCTTCTCCATGGCTGGACCCCCAAATAATATTCCTTTACGTGCTAAGGGGTATCTAGAGAGTGGGATAGGTTTAATAACTACCCTAACCCTAACGCGTATCCTAACCCTAACCCCTACCCTAACCCTAACACGTACCCTATTCCTAACCCGTACCTTAAACCGAGCCCTAACCCTATCACTAACCCTAACCCTAACCCTAACCCATACCCTACGCCGTACCCTCACCACTCCCCAAATCCGTACCCTAAGCCGTACCCTAACCCTAACCCTAAGCCTAACCCTAACCCTAGGCTACCCTTGACTGCTTCTGCCTCCAATAGATTTCCTAAGCACTAGTGTTTTAAGGAACAGCTTAAAAAGAGAATCCTAATGTGATTTCTTTGTAATGGGTGTGTTCCTTATCCCAGTGTCTAAACTCTTCTCCATGGCTGGACCCCCAAATAATATTCCTTTACGTGCTAAGGGGTATCTAGAGAGTGGGATAGGTTTAATAACTACCCTAACCCTAACGCGTACCCTAACCCTAAACCCTACCGTAACCCTAACACGTACCCTAATCCTAACCCGTACCCTAAACCGAGCCCTAACCCTATCACTAACCCTAACCCTAACCCTAACCCATACCCTACGCCGTACCCGCACCCCTCCCCGAATCCGTACCCTAAGCCGTACCCTAAGCCTAACCCTAAGCCTAACCCTAACCCTAGGCTACCCTTGACTGCTTCTGCCTCCAATAGATTTCCTAAGCACTAGTGTTTTAAGGAACAGCTTAAAAAGAGAATCCTAATGTGATTTCTTTATAATGGGTGTGTTCCTTATCTTATCCCAGTGTCTAGACTCTTCTCCATAGCTGGAGCCCCAAATAATATACCTTTACGTGCTAAGGAGTGTCTAGAGAGTGGGATAGGTTTAATAACTACCCTAACCCTAACACGTACCCTAACCCTAACCCCTACCCTAACCCTAACACGTACCCTATTCCTAACCCGTAACCTAAACCGAGCCCTAACCCTAACACTAACCCTAACCCTAACCCTAACCCATACCCTACGCCGTACCCGCACCCCTCCCCGAACCCGTACCCTAAGCCATACCCTAAGCCTAACCCTAAGCCTAACCCTAACCCTAGGCTACCCTTGACTGCTTCTGCCTCCAATAGATTTCCTAAGCACTAGTGTTTTAAGAAACAGCTTAAAAAGAGAATCCTAATGTGATTTCTTTATAATGGGTGTGTTCCTTATCTTATCCCAGTGTCTAAACTCTTCTCCATGGCTGGACCCCCATATAATATTACTTTACGTGCTAAGGGGTATCTAGAGAGTGGGATAGGTTTAATAACTACCCTAACCCTATCGCGTACCCTAACCCTAACCCCTACCCTAACCCTAACACGTACCCTAATCCTAACCCGTACCCTAACCCGAGCCCTAACCCTATCACTAACCCTAACCCTAACCCTAACCCATACCCTACGCCGTACCCGCACCCCTCCCCGAATCCGTACCCTAAGCCGTACCCTAAGCCTAACCCTAAGCCTAACCCTAACCCTAGGCTACCCTTGACTGCTTCTGCCTCCAATAGATTTCCTAAGCACTAGTGTTTTAAGGAACAGCTTAAAAAGAGAATCCTAATGTGATTTCTTTATAATGGGTGTGTTCCTTATCTTATCCTAGTGTCTAAACTCTTCTCCATGGCTGGACCCCCAAATAATATTCCTTTACGTGCTAAGGGGTATGTAGAGAGTGGGATAGGTTTAATAACTACCCTAACCCTAACGCGTACCCTAACCCTAACCCCTACCCTAACCCTAACACGTACCCTAATCCTAACCCGTACCCTAAACCGAGCCCTAACCCTAACACTAACCCTAACCCTAACCCTAACCCATACCCTACGCCGTACCCGCACCCCTCCCCGTACCCGTACCCTAAGCCGTACCCTAACCCTAACCCTATGCCTAAACCTAACCCTAGGCTACCCTTGACTGCTTCTGCCTCCAATAGATTTCCTAAGCACTAGTGTTTTAAGGAACAGCTTAAAAAGAGAATCCTAATGTGATTTCTTTATAATGGGTGTGTTCCTTATCTTATCCCAGTGTCTAAACTCTTCTCCATGGCTGGACCCCCAAATAATATTCCTTTACGTGCTAAGGGGTATCTAGAGAGTGGGATAGGTTTAATAACTACCCTAACCCTAACGCGTATCCTAACCCTAACCCCTACCCTAACCCTAACACGTACCCTATTCCTAACCCGTACCTTAAACCGAGCCCTAACCCTATCACTAACCCTAACCCTAACCCTAACCCATACCCTACGCCGTACCCTCACCACTCCCCAAATCCGTACCCTAAGCCGTACCCTAACCCTAACCCTAAGCCTAACCCTAACCCTAGGCTACCCTTGACTGCTTCTGCCTCCAATAGATTTCCTAAGCACTAGTGTTTTAAGGAACAGCTTAAAAAGAGAATCCTAATGTGATTTCTTTGTAATGGGTGTGTTCCTTATCCCAGTGTGTAAACTCTTCTCCATGGCTGGACCCCCAAATAATATTCCTTTACGTGCTAAGGGGTATCTAGAGAGTGGGATAGGTTTAATAACTACCCTAACCCTAACGCGTACCCTAACCCTAAACCCTACCGTAACCCTAACACGTACCCTAATCCTAACCCGTACCCTAAACCGAGCCCTAACCCTATCACTAACCCTAACCCTAACCCTAACCCATACCCTACGCCGTACCCGCACCCCTCCCCGAATCCGTACCCTAAGCCGTACCCTAAGCCTAACCCTAAGCCTAACCCTAACCCTAGGCTACCCTTGAATGCTTCTGCCTCCAATAGATTTCCTAAGCACTAGTGTTTTAAGGAACAGCTTAAAAAGAGAATCCTAATGTGATTTCTTTATAATGGGAGTGTTCCTTATCTTATCCCAGTGTCTAGACTCTTCTCCATAGCTGGAGCCCCAAATAATATACCTTTACGTGCTAAGGAGTGTCTAGAGAGTGGGATAGGTTTAATAACTACCCTAACCCTAACACGTACCCTAACCCTAACCCCTACCCTAACCCTAACACGTACCCTATTCCTAACCCGTACCCTAAACCGAGCCCTAACCCTAACACTAACCCTAACCCTAACCCTAACCCATACCCTATGCCGTACCCGCACCCCTCACCGAACCCGTACCCTAAGCCGTACCCTAACCCTAACCCTAAGCCTAACCCTAACCCTAGGCTACCCTTGACTGCTTCTGCATCCAGTAGATTTCCTAAGCACTAGTGTTTTAAGGAACAGCTTAAAAAGAGAATCCTAATGTGATTTCTTTATAATGGGTGTGTTCCTTACCTTATCCCAGTGTCTAAACTCTTCTCCATGGCTGGACCCCCAAATAATATTCCTTTACGTGCTAAGGGGTATCTAGAGAGTGGGATAGGTTTAATAACTACCCTAACCCTAACGCGTATCCTAACCCTAACCCCTACCCTAACCCTAACACGTACCCTATTCCTAACCCGTACCTTAAACCGAGCCCTAACCCTATCACTAACCCTAACCCTAACCCTAACCCATACCCTACGCCGTACCCTCACCACTCCCCAAATCCGTACCCTAAGCCGTACCCTAACCCTAACCCTAAGCCTAACCCTAACCCTAGGCTACCCTTGACTGCTTCTGCCTCCAATAGATTTCCTAAGCACTAGTGTTTTAAGGAACAGCTTAAAAAGAGAATCCTAATGTGATTTCTTTGTAATGGGTGTGTTCCTTATCCCAGTGTCTAAACTCTTCTCCATGGCTGGACCCCCAAATAATATTCCTTTACGTGCTAAGGGGTATCTAGAGAGTGGGATAGGTTTAATAACTACCCTAACCCTAACGCGTACCCTAACCCTAAACCCTACCGTAACCCTAACACGTACCCTAATCCTAACCCGTACCCTAAACCGAGCCCTAACCCTATCACTAACCCTAACCCTAACCCTAACCCATACCCTACGCCGTACCCGCACCCCTCCCCGAATCCGTACCCTAAGCCGTACCCTAAGCCTAACCCTAAGCCTAACCCTAACCCTAGGCTACCCTTGAATGCTTCTGCCTCCAATAGATTTCCTAAGCACTAGTGTTTTAAGGAACAGCTTAAAAAGAGAATCCTAATGTGATTTCTTTATAATGGGAGTGTTCCTTATCTTATCCCAGTGTCTAGACTCTTCTCCATAGCTGGAGCCCCAAATAATATACCTTTACGTGCTAAGGAGTGTCTAGAGAGTGGGATAGGTTTAATAACTACCCTAACCCTAACACGTACCCTAACCCTAACCCCTACCCTAACCCTAACACGTACCCTATTCCTAACCCGTACCCTAAACCGAGCCCTAACCCTAACACTAACCCTAACCCTAACCCTAACACATACCCTATGCCGTACCCGCACCCCTCACCGAACCCGTACCCTAAGCCGTACCCTAACCCTAACCCTAAGCCTAACCCTAACCCTAGGCTACCCTTGACTGCTTCTGCATCCAGTAGATTTCCTAAGCACTAGTGTTTTAAGGAACAGCTTAAAAAGAGAATCCTAATGTGATTTCTTTATAATGGGTGTGTTCCTTACCTTATCCCAGTGTCTAAACTCTTCTCCATGGCTGGACCCCCAAATAATATTCCTTTACGTGCTAAGGGGTATCTAGAGAGTGGGATAGGTTTAATAACTACCCTAACCCTAACGCGTATCCTAACCCTAACCCCTACCCTAACCCTAACACGTACCCTATTCCTAACCCGTACCTTAAACCGAGCCCTAACCCTATCACTAACCCTAACCCTAACCCTAACCCATACCCTACGCCGTACCCTCACCACTCCCCAAATCCGTACCCTAAGCCGTACCCTAACCCTAACCCTAAGCCTAACCCTAACCCTAGGCTACCCTTGACTGCTTCTGCCTCCAATAGATTTCCTAAGCACTAGTGTTTTAAGGAACAGCTTAAAAAGAGAATCCTAATGTGATTTCTTTGTAATGGGTGTGTTCCTTATCCCAGTGTCTAAACTCTTCTCCATGGCTGGACCCCCAAATAATATTCCTTTACGTGCTAAGGGGTATCTAGAGAGTGGGATAGGTTTAATAACTACCCTAACCCTAACGCGTACCCTAACCCTAAACCCTACCGTAACCCTAACACGTACCCTAATCCTAACCCGTACCCTAAACCGAGCCCTAACCCTATCACTAACCCTAACCCTAACCCTAACCCATACCCTACGCCGTACCCGCACCCCTCCCCGAATCCGTACCCTAAGCCGTACCCTAAGCCTAACCCTAAGCCTAACCCTAACCCTAGGCTACCCTTGAATGCTTCTGCCTCCAATAGATTTCCTAAGCACTAGTGTTTTAAGGAACAGCTTAAAAAGAGAATCCTAATGTGATTTCTTTATAATGGGTGTGTTCCTTATCTTATCCCAGTGTCTAGACTCTTCTCCATAGCTGGAGCCCCAAATAATATACCTTTACGTGCTAAGGAGTGTCTAGAGAGTGGGATAGGTTTAATAACTACCCTAACCCTAACACGTACCCTAACCCTAACCCCTACCCTAACCCTAACACGTACCCTATTCCTAACCCGTACCCTAAACCGAGCCCTAACCCTAACACTAACCCTAACCCTAACCCTAACCCATACCCTATGCCGTACCCGCACCCCTCACCGAACCCGTACCCTAAGCCGTACCCTAACCCTAACCCTAAGCCTAACCCTAACCCTAGGCTACCCTTGACTGCTTCTGCCTCCAATAGATTTCCTAAGCACTAGTGTTTTAAGAAACAGCTTAAAAAGAGAATCCTAATGTGATTTCTTTATAATGGGTGTGTTCCTTATCTTATCCCAGTGTCTAAACTCTTCTCCATGGCTGGACCCCAATATAATATTACTTTACGTGCTAAGGGGTATCTAGAGAGTGGGATAGGTTTAATAACTACCCTAACCCTATCGCGTACCCTAACCCTAACCCCTACCCTAACCCTAACACGTACCCTAATCCTAACCCGTACCCTAACCCGAGCCCTAACCCTATCACTAACCCTAACCCTAACCCTAACCCATACCCTACGCCGTACCCGCACCCCTCCCCGAATCCGTACCCTAAGCCGTACCCTAAGCCTAACCCTAAGCCTAACCCTAACCCTAGGCTACCCTTGACTGCTTCTGCCTCCAATAGATTTCCTAAGCACTAGTGTTTTAAGGAACAGCTTAAAAAGAGAATCCTAATGTGATTTCTTTATAATGGGTGTGTTCCTTATCTTATCCTAGTGTCTAAACTCTTCTCCATGGCTGGACCCCCAAATAATATTCCTTTACGTGCTAAGGGGTATGTAGAGAGTGGGATAGGTTTAATAACTACCCTAACCCTAACGCGTACCCTAACCCTAACCCCTACCCTAACCCTAACACGTACCCTAATCCTAACCCGTACCCTAAACCGAGCCCTAACCCTAACACTAACCCTAACCCTAACCCTAACCCATACCCTACGCCGTACCCGCACCCCTCCCCGTACCCGTACCCTAAGCCGTACCCTAACCCTAACCCTATGCCTAAACCTAACCCTAGGCTACCCTTGACTGCTTCTGCCTCCAATAGATTTCCTAAGCACTAGTGTTTTAAGGAACAGCTTAAAAAGAGAATCCTAATGTGATTTCTTTATAATGGGTGTGTTCCTTATCTTATCCCAGTGTCTAAACTCTTCTCCATGGCTGGACCCCCAAATAATATTCCTTTACGTGCTAAGGGGTATCTAGAGAGTGGGATAGGTTTAATAACTACCCTAACCCTAACGCGTATCCTAACCCTAACCCCTACCCTAACCCTAACACGTACCCTATTCCTAACCCGTACCTTAAACCGAGCCCTAACCCTATCACTAACCCTAACCCTAACCCTAACCCATACCCTACGCCGTACCCTCACCACTCCCCAAATCCGTACCCTAAGCCGTACCCTAACCCTAACCCTAAGCCTAACCCTAACCCTAGGCTACCCTTGACTGCTTCTGCCTCCAATAGATTTCCTAAGCACTAGTGTTTTAAGGAACAGCTTAAAAAGAGAATCCTAATGTGATTTCTTTGTAATGGGTGTGTTCCTTATCCCAGTGTGTAAACTCTTCTCCATGGCTGGACCCCCAAATAATATTCCTTTACGTGCTAAGGGGTATCTAGAGAGTGGGATAGGTTTAATAACTACCCTAACCCTAACGCGTACCCTAACCCTAAACCCTACCGTAACCCTAACACGTACCCTAATCCTAACCCGTACCCTAAACCGAGCCCTAACCCTATCACTAACCCTAACCCTAACCCTAACCCATACCCTACGCCGTACCCGCACCCCTCCCCGAATCCGTACCCTAAGCCGTACCCTAAGCCTAACCCTAAGCCTAACCCTAACCCTAGGCTACCCTTGAATGCTTCTGCCTCCAATAGATTTCCTAAGCACTAGTGTTTTAAGGAACAGCTTAAAAAGAGAATCCTAATGTGATTTCTTTATAATGGGAGTGTTCCTTATCTTATCCCAGTGTCTAGACTCTTCTCCATAGCTGGAGCCCCAAATAATATACCTTTACGTGCTAAGGAGTGTCTAGAGAGTGGGATAGGTTTAATAACTACCCTAACCCTAACACGTACCCTAACCCTAACCCCTACCCTAACCCTAACACGTACCCTATTCCTAACCCGTACCCTAAACCGAGCCCTAACCCTAACACTAACCCTAACCCTAACCCTAACCCATACCCTATGCCGTACCCGCACCCCTCACCGAACCCGTACCCTAAGCCGTACCCTAACCCTAACCCTAAGCCTAACCCTAACCCTAGGCTACCCTTGACTGCTTCTGCATCCAGTAGATTTCCTAAGCACTAGTGTTTTAAGGAACAGCTTAAAAAGAGAATCCTAATGTGATTTCTTTATAATGGGTGTGTTCCTTACCTTATCCCAGTGTCTAAACTCTTCTCCATGGCTGGACCCCCAAATAATATTCCTTTACGTGCTAAGGGGTATCTAGAGAGTGGGATAGGTTTAATAACTACCCTAACCCTAACGCGTATCCTAACCCTAACCCCTACCCTAACCCTAACACGTACCCTATTCCTAACCCGTACCTTAAACCGAGCCCTAACCCTATCACTAACCCTAACCCTAACCCTAACCCATACCCTACGCCGTACCCTCACCACTCCCCAAATCCGTACCCTAAGCCGTACCCTAACCCTAACCCTAAGCCTAACCCTAACCCTAGGCTACCCTTGACTGCTTCTGCCTCCAATAGATTTCCTAAGCACTAGTGTTTTAAGGAACAGCTTAAAAAGAGAATCCTAATGTGATTTCTTTGTAATGGGTGTGTTCCTTATCCCAGTGTCTAAACTCTTCTCCATGGCTGGACCCCCAAATAATATTCCTTTACGTGCTAAGGGGTATCTAGAGAGTGGGATAGGTTTAATAACTACCCTAACCCTAACGCGTACCCTAACCCTAAACCCTACCGTAACCCTAACACGTACCCTAATCCTAACCCGTACCCTAAACCGAGCCCTAACCCTATCACTAACCCTAACCCTAACCCTAACCCATACCCTACGCCGTACCCGCACCCCTCCCCGAATCCGTACCCTAAGCCGTACCCTAAGCCTAACCCTAAGCCTAACCCTAACCCTAGGCTACCCTTGAATGCTTCTGCCTCCAATAGATTTCCTAAGCACTAGTGTTTTAAGGAACAGCTTAAAAAGAGAATCCTAATGTGATTTCTTTATAATGGGAGTGTTCCTTATCTTATCCCAGTGTCTAGACTCTTCTCCATAGCTGGAGCCCCAAATAATATACCTTTACGTGCTAAGGAGTGTCTAGAGAGTGGGATAGGTTTAATAACTACCCTAACCCTAACACGTACCCTAACCCTAACCCCTACCCTAACCCTAACACGTACCCTATTCCTAACCCGTACCCTAAACCGAGCCCTAACCCTAACACTAACCCTAACCCTAACCCTAACACATACCCTATGCCGTACCCGCACCCCTCACCGAACCCGTACCCTAAGCCGTACCCTAACCCTAACCCTAAGCCTAACCCTAACCCTAGGCTACCCTTGACTGCTTCTGCATCCAGTAGATTTCCTAAGCACTAGTGTTTTAAGGAACAGCTTAAAAAGAGAATCCTAATGTGATTTCTTTATAATGGGTGTGTTCCTTACCTTATCCCAGTGTCTAAACTCTTCTCCATGGCTGGACCCCCAAATAATATTCCTTTACGTGCTAAGGGGTATCTAGAGAGTGGGATAGGTTTAATAACTACCCTAACCCTAACGCGTATCCTAACCCTAACCCCTACCCTAACCCTAACACGTACCCTATTCCTAACCCGTACCTTAAACCGAGCCCTAACCCTATCACTAACCCTAACCCTAACCCTAACCCATACCCTACGCCGTACCCTCACCACTCCCCAAATCCGTACCCTAAGCCGTACCCTAACCCTAACCCTAAGCCTAACCCTAACCCTAGGCTACCCTTGACTGCTTCTGCCTCCAATAGATTTCCTAAGCACTAGTGTTTTAAGGAACAGCTTAAAAAGAGAATCCTAATGTGATTTCTTTGTAATGGGTGTGTTCCTTATCCCAGTGTCTAAACTCTTCTCCATGGCTGGACCCCCAAATAATATTCCTTTACGTGCTAAGGGGTATCTAGAGAGTGGGATAGGTTTAATAACTACCCTAACCCTAACGCGTACCCTAACCCTAAACCCTACCGTAACCCTAACACGTACCCTAATCCTAACCCGTACCCTAAACCGAGCCCTAACCCTATCACTAACCCTAACCCTAACCCTAACCCATACCCTACGCCGTACCCGCACCCCTCCCCGAATCCGTACCCTAAGCCGTACCCTAAGCCTAACCCTAAGCCTAACCCTAACCCTAGGCTACCCTTGAATGCTTCTGCCTCCAATAGATTTCCTAAGCACTAGTGTTTTAAGGAACAGCTTAAAAAGAGAATCCTAATGTGATTTCTTTATAATGGGTGTGTTCCTTATCTTATCCCAGTGTCTAGACTCTTCTCCATAGCTGGAGCCCCAAATAATATACCTTTACGTGCTAAGGAGTGTCTAGAGAGTGGGATAGGTTTAATAACTACCCTAACCCTAACACGTACCCTAACCCTAACCCCTACCCTAACCCTAACACGTACCCTATTCCTAACCCGTACCCTAAACCGAGCCCTAACCCTAACACTAACCCTAACCCTAACCCTAACCCATACCCTATGCCGTACCCGCACCCCTCACCGAACCCGTACCCTAAGCCGTACCCTAACCCTAACCCTAAGCCTAACCCTAACCCTAGGCTACCCTTGACTGCTTCTGCCTCCAATAGATTTCCTAAGCACTAGTGTTTTAAGAAACAGCTTAAAAAGAGAATCCTAATGTGATTTCTTTATAATGGGTGTGTTCCTTATCTTATCCCAGTGTCTAAACTCTTCTCCATGGCTGGACCCCAATATAATATTACTTTACGTGCTAAGGGGTATCTAGAGAGTGGGATAGGTTTAATAACTACCCTAACCCTATCGCGTACCCTAACCCTAACCCCTACCCTAACCCTAACACGTACCCTAATCCTAACCCGTACCCTAACCCGAGCCCTAACCCTATCACTAACCCTAACCCTAACCCTAACCCATACCCTACGCCGTACCCGCACCCCTCCCCGAATCCGTACCCTAAGCCGTACCCTAAGCCTAACCCTAAGCCTAACCCTAACCCTAGGCTACCCTTGACTGCTTCTGCCTCCAATAGATTTCCTAAGCACTAGTGTTTTAAGGAACAGCTTAAAAAGAGAATCCTAATGTGATTTCTTTATAATGGGTGTGTTCCTTATCTTATCCTAGTGTCTAAACTCTTCTCCATGGCTGGACCCCCAAATAATATTCCTTTACGTGCTAAGGGGTATGTAGAGAGTGGGATAGGTTTAATAACTACCCTAACCCTAACGCGTACCCTAACCCTAACCCCTACCCTAACCCTAACACGTACCCTAATCCTAACCCGTACCCTAAACCGAGCCCTAACCCTAACACTAACCCTAACCCTAACCCTAACCCATACCCTACGCCGTACCCGCACCCCTCCCCGTACCCGTACCCTAAGCCGTACCCTAACCCTAACCCTATGCCTAAACCTAACCCTAGGCTACCCTTGACTGCTTCTGCCTCCAATAGATTTCCTAAGCACTAGTGTTTTAAGGAACAGCTTAAAAAGAGAATCCTAATGTGATTTCTTTATAATGGGTGTGTTCCTTATCTTATCCCAGTGTCTAAACTCTTCTCCATGGCTGGACCCCCATATAATATTACTTTACGTGCTAAGGGGTATCTAGAGAGTGGGATAGGTTTAATAACTACCCTAACCCTATCGCGTACCCTAACCCTAACCCCTACCCTAACCCTAACACGTACCCTATTCCTAACCCGTACCCTAAACCGAGCCCTAACCCTAACACTAACCCTAACCCTAACCCTAACCCATACCCTATGCCGTACCCGCACCCCTCACCGAACCCGTACCCTAAGCCGTACCCTAAGCCTAACCCTAAGCCTAACCCTAACCCTAGGCTACCCTTGACTGCTTCTGCATCCAGTAGATTTCCTAAGCACTAGTGTTTTAAGGAACAGCTTAAAAAGAGAATCCTAATGTGATTTCTTTATAATGGGTGTGTTCCTTACCTTATCCCAGTGTCTAAACTCTTCTCCATGGCTGGAACCCCAAATAATATTCCTTTACGTGCTAAGGGGTGTCTAGAGAGTGGGATAGGTTTAATAACTACCCTAACCGTAACACGTACCCTAACCCTAACACCTACCCTAACCCTAACACGTACCCTATTCCTAACCCGTAACCTAAACCGAGCCCTAACCCTAACACTAACCCTAACCCTAACCCTAACCCATACCCTACGCCGTACCCGCACCCCTCCCCGAACCCGTACCCTAAGCCATACCCTAAGCCTAACCCTAAGCCTAACCCTAACCCTAGGCTACCCTTGACTGCTTCTGCCTCCAATAGATTTCCTAAGCACTAGTGTTTTAAGAAACAGCTTAAAAAGAGAATCCTAATGTGATTTCTTTATAATGGGTGTGTTCCTTATCTTATCCCAGTGTCTAAACTCTTCTCCATGGCTGGACCCCCATATAATATTACTTTACGTGCTAAGGGGTATCTAGAGAGTGGGATAGGTTTAATAACTACCCTAACCCTATCGCGTACCCTAACCCTAACCCCTACCCTAACCCTAACACGTACCCTAATCCTAACCCGTACCCTAACCCGAGCCCTAACCCTATCACTAACCCTAACCCTAACCCTAACCCATACCCTACGCCGTACCCGCACCCCTCCCCGAATCCGTACCCTAAGCCGTACCCTAAGCCTAACCCTAAGCCTAACCCTAACCCTAGGCTACCCTTGACTGCTTCTGCCTCCAATAGATTTCCTAAGCACTAGTGTTTTAAGGAACAGCTTAAAAAGAGAATCCTAATGTGATTTCTTTATAATGGGTGTGTTCCTTATCTTATCCTAGTGTCTAAACTCTTCTCCATGGCTGGACCCCCAAATAATATTCCTTTACGTGCTAAGGGGTATGTAGAGAGTGGGATAGGTTTAATAACTACCCTAACCCTAACGCGTACCCTAACCCTAACCCCTACCCTAACCCTAACACGTACCCTAATCCTAACCCGTACCCTAAACCGAGCCCTAACCCTAACACTAACCCTAACCCTAACCCTAACCCATACCCTACGCCGTACCCGCACCCCTCCCCGTACCCGTACCCTAAGCCGTACCCTAACCCTAACCCTATGCCTAAACCTAACCCTAGGCTACCCTTGACTGCTTCTGCCTCCAATAGATTTCCTAAGCACTAGTGTTTTAAGGAACAGCTTAAAAAGAGAATCCTAATGTGATTTCTTTATAATGGGTGTGTTCCTTATCTTATCCCAGTGTCTAAACTCTTCTCCATGGCTGGACCCCCAAATAATATTCCTTTACGTGCTAAGGGGTATCTAGAGAGTGGGATAGGTTTAATAACTACCCTAACCCTAACGCGTATCCTAACCCTAACCCCTACCCTAACCCTAACACGTACCCTATTCCTAACCCGTACCTTAAACCGAGCCCTAACCCTATCACTAACCCTAACCCTAACCCTAACCCATACCCTACGCCGTACCCTCACCACTCCCCAAATCCGTACCCTAAGCCGTACCCTAACCCTAACCCTAAGCCTAACCCTAACCCTAGGCTACCCTTGACTGCTTCTGCCTCCAATAGATTTCCTAAGCACTAGTGTTTTAAGGAACAGCTTAAAAAGAGAATCCTAATGTGATTTCTTTGTAATGGGTGTGTTCCTTATCCCAGTGTCTAAACTCTTCTCCATGGCTGGACCCCCAAATAATATTCCTTTACGTGCTAAGGGGTATCTAGAGAGTGGGATAGGTTTAATAACTACCCTAACCCTAACGCGTACCCTAACCCTAAACACTACCGTAACCCTAACACGTACTCTAATCCTAACCCGTACCCTAAACAGAGCCCTAACCCTATCACTAACCCTAACCCTAACCCTAACACATACCCTACGCCGTACCCGCACCCCTCCCCGAATCCGTACCCTAAGCCGTACCCTAACACTAACCCTAAGCCTAACCCTAACCCTAGGCTACCCTTGAATGCTTCTGCCTCCAATAGATTTCCTAAGCACTAGTGTTTTAAGGAACAGCTTAAAAAGAGAATCCTAATGTGATTTCTTTATAATGGGTGTGTTCCGTATCTTATCCTAGTGTCTAAACTCTTCTCCATGGCTGGACCCCCAAATAATATTCCTTTACGTGCTAAGGGGTATCTAGAGAGTGGGATAGGTTTAATAACTACCCTAACCCTAACGCGTACCCTAACCCTAACCCCTACCCTAACCCTAACACGTACCCTAATCCTAACCCGTACCCTAAACCGAGCCCTAACCCTAACACTAACCCTAACCCTAACCCTAACCCATACCCTACGCCGTACCCGCACCCCTCCCCGTACCCGTACCCTAAGCCGTACCCTAACCCTAACCCTATGCCTAAACCTAACCCTAGGCTACCCTTGACTGCTTCTGCCTCCAATAGATTTCCTAAGCACTAGTGTTTTAAGGAACAGCTTAAAAAGAGAATCCTAATGTGATTTCTTTATAATGGGTGTGTTCCTTATCTTATCCCAGTGTCTAAACTCTTCTCCATGGCTGGACCCCCAAATAATATTCCTTTACGTGCTAAGGGGTATCTAGAGAGTGGGATAGGTTTAATAACTACCCTAACCCTAACGCGTATCCTAACCCTAACCCCTACCCTAACCCTAACACGTACCCTATTCCTAACCCGTACCTTAAACCGAGCCCTAACCCTATCACTAACCCTAACCCTAACCCTAACCCATACCCTACGCCGTACCCTCACCACTCCCCAAATCCGTACCCTAAGCCGTACCCTAACCCTAACCCTAAGCCTAACCCTAACCCTAGGCTACCCTTGACTGCTTCTGCCTCCAATAGATTTCCTAAGCACTAGTGTTTTAAGGAACAGCTTAAAAAGAGAATCCTAATGTGATTTCTTTGTAATGGGTGTGTTCCTTATCCCAGTGTCTAAACTCTTCTCCATGGCTGGACCCCCAAATAATATTCCTTTACGTGCTAAGGGGTATCTAGAGAGTGGGATAGGTTTAATAACTACCCTAACCCTAACGCGTACCCTAACCCTAAACCCTACCGTAACCCTAACACGTACCCTAATCCTAACCCGTACCCTAAACCGAGCCCTAACCCTATCACTAACCCTAACCCTAACCCTAACCCATACCCTACGCCGTACCCGCACCCCTCCCCGAATCCGTACCCTAAGCCGTACCCTAAGCCTAACCCTAAGCCTAACCCTAACCCTAGGCTACCCTTGAATGCTTCTGCCTCCAATAGATTTCCTAAGCACTAGTGTTTTAAGGAACAGCTTAAAAAGAGAATCCTAATGTGATTTCTTTATAATGGGAGTGTTCCTTATCTTATCCCAGTGTCTAGACTCTTCTCCATAGCTGGAGCCCCAAATAATATACCTTTACGTGCTAAGGAGTGTCTAGAGAGTGGGATAGGTTTAATAACTACCCTAACCCTAACACGTACCCTAACCCTAACCCCTACCCTAACCCTAACACGTACCCTATTCCTAACCCGTACCCTAAACCGAGCCCTAACCCTAACACTAACCCTAACCCTAACCCTAACCCATACCCTATGCCGTACCCGCACCCCTCACCGAACCCGTACCCTAAGCCGTACCCTAACCCTAACCCTAAGCCTAACCCTAACCCTAGGCTACCCTTGACTGCTTCTGCATCCAGTAGATTTCCTAAGCACTAGTGTTTTAAGGAACAGCTTAAAAAGAGAATCCTAATGTGATTTCTTTATAATGGGTGTGTTCCTTACCTTATCCCAGTGTCTAAACTCTTCTCCATGGCTGGACCCCCAAATAATATTCCTTTACGTGCTCAGGGGTATGTAGAGAGTGGGATAGGTTTAATAACTACCCTAACCCTAACGCGTACCCTAACCCTAACCCCTACCCTAACCCTAACACGTACCCTAATCCTAACCCGTACCCTAAACCGAGCCCTAACCCTAACACTAACCCTAACCCTAACCCTAACCCATACCCTACGCCGTACCCGCACCCCTCCCCGTACCCGTACCCTAAGCCGTACCCTAACCCTAACCCTATGCCTAAACCTAACCCTAGGCTACCCTTGACTGCTTCTGCCTCCAATAGATTTCCTAAGCACTAGTGTTTTAAGGAACAGCTTAAAAAGAGAATCCTAATGTGATTTCTTTATAATGGGTGTGTTCCTTATCTTATCCCAGTGTCTAAACTCTTCTCCATGGCTGGACCCCCAAATAATATTCCTTTAAGTGCTAAGGGGTATCTAGAGAGTGGGATAGGTTTAATAACTACCCTAACCCTAACGCGTATCCTAACCCTAACCCCTACCCTAACCCTAACACGTACCCTATTCCTAACCCGTACCTTAAACCGAGCCCTAACCCTATCACTAACCCTAACCCTAACCCTAACCCATACCCTACGCCGTACCCTCACCACTCCCCAAATCCGTACCCTAAGCCGTACCCTAACCCTAACCCTAAGCCTAACCCTAACCCTAGGCTACCCTTGACTGCTTCTGCCTCCAATAGATTTCCTAAGCACTAGTGTTTTAAGGAACAGCTTAAAAAGAGAATCCTAATGTGATTTCTTTGTAATGGGTGTGTTCCTTATCCCAGTGTCTAAACTCTTCTCCATGGCTGGACCCCCAAATAATATTCCTTTACGTGCTAAGGGGTATCTAGAGAGTGGGATAGGTTTAATAACTACCCTAACCCTAACGCGTACCCTAACCCTAAACCCTACCGTAACCCTAACACGTACCCTAATCCTAACCCGTACCCTAAACCGAGCCCTAACCCTATCACTAACCCTAACCCTAACCCTAACCCATACCCTACGCCGTACCCGCACCCCTCCCCGAATCCGTACCCTAAGCCGTACCCTAAGCCTAACCCTAAGCCTAACCCTAACCCTAGGCTACCCTTGACTGCTTCTGCCTCCAATAGATTTCCTAAGCACTAGTGTTTTAAGGAACAGCTTAAAAAGAGAATCCTAATGTGATTTCTTTATAATGGGTGTGTTCCTTATCTTATCCCAGTGTCTAGACTCTTCTCCATAGCTGGAGCCCCAAATAATATACCTTTACGTGCTAAGGAGTGTCTAGAGAGTGGGATAGGTTTAATAACTACCCTAACCCTAACACGTACCCTAACCCTAACCCCTACCCTAACCCTAACACGTACCCTATTCCTAACCCGTACCCTAAACCGAGCCCTAACCCTAACACTAACCCTAACCCTAACCCTAACCCATACCCTACGCCGTACCCGCACCCCTCCCCGAACCCGTACCCTAAGCCATACCCTAAGCCTAACCCTAAGCCTAACCCTAACCCTAGGCTACCCTTGACTGCTTCTGCCTCCAATAGATTTCCTAAGCACTAGTGTTTTAAGAAACAGCTTAAAAAGAGAATCCTAATGTGATTTCTTTATAATGGGTGTGTTCCTTATCTTATCCCAGTGTCTAAACTCTTCTCCATGGCTGGACCCCCATATAATATTACTTTACGTGCTAAGGGGTATCTAGAGAGTGGGATAGGTTTAATAACTACCCTAACCCTATCGCGTACCCTAACCCTAACCCCTACCCTAACCCTAACACGTACCCTAATCCTAACCCGTACCCTAACCCGAGCCCTAACCCTATCACTAACCCTAACCCTAACCCTAACCCATACCCTACGCCGTACCCGCACCCCTCCCCGAATCCGTACCCTAAGCCGTACCCTAAGCCTAACCCTAAGCCTAACCCTAACCCTAGGCTACCCTTGACTGCTTCTGCCTCCAATAGATTTCCTAAGCACTAGTGTTTTAAGGAACAGCTTAAAAAGAGAATCCTAATGTGATTTCTTTATAATGGGTGTGTTCCTTATCTTATCCTAGTGTCTAAACTCTTCTCCATGGCTGGACCCCCAAATAATATTCCTTTACGTGCTAAGGGGTATCTAGAGAGTGGGATAGGTTTAATAACTACCCTAACCCTAACGCGTACCCTAACCCTAACCCCTACCCTAACCCTAACACGTACCCTAATCCTAACCCGTACCCTAAACCGAGCCCTAACCCTAACACTAACCCTAACCCTAACCCTAACCCATACCCTACGCCGTACCCGCACCCCTCCCCGTACCCGTACCCTAAGCCGTACCCTAACCCTAACCCTATGCCTAAACCTAACCCTAGGCTACCCTTGACTGCTTCTGCCTCCAATAGATTTCCTAAGCACTAGTGTTTTAAGGAACAGCTTAAAAAGAGAATCCTAATGTGATTTCTTTATAATGGGTGTGTTCCTTATCTTATCCCAGTGTCTAAACTCTTCTCCATGGCTGGACCCCCAAATAATATTCCTTTACGTGCTAAGGGGTATCTAGAGAGTGGGATAGGTTTAATAACTACCCTAACCCTAACGCGTACCCTAACCCTAAACCCTACCGTAACCCTAACACGTACCCTAATCCTAACCCGTACCCTAAACCGAGCCCTAACCCTATCACTAACCCTAACCCTAACCCTAACCCATACCCTACGCCGTACCCGCACCCCTCCCCGAATCCGTACCCTAAGCCGTACCCTAACACTAACCCTAAGCCTAACCCTAACCCTAGGCTACCCTTGAATGCTTCTGCCTCCAATAGATTTCCTAAGCACTAGTGTTTTAAGGAACAGCTTAAAAAGAGAATCCTAATGTGATTTCTTTATAATGGGTGTGTTCCGTATCTTATCCTAGTGTCTAAACTCTTCTCCATGGCTGGACCCCCAAATAATATTCCTTTACGTGCTAAGGGGTATCTAGAGAGTGGGATAGGTTTAATAACTACCCTAACCCTAACGCGTACCCTAACCCTAACCCCTACCCTAACCCTAACACGTACCCTAATCCTAACCCGTACCCTAAACCGAGCCCTAACCCTAACACTAACCCTAACCCTAACCCTAACCCATACCCTACGCCGTACCCGCACCCCTCCCCGTACCCGTACCCTAAGCCGTACCCTAACCCTAACCCTATGCCTAAACCTAACCCTAGGCTACCCTTGACTGCTTCTGCCTCCAATAGATTTCCTAAGCACTAGTGTTTTAAGGAACAGCTTAAAAAGAGAATCCTAATGTGATTTCTTTATAATGGGTGTGTTCCTTATCTTATCCCAGTGTCTAAACTCTTCTCCATGGCTGGACCCCCAAATAATATTCCTTTACGTGCTAAGGGGTATCTAGAGAGTGGGATAGGTTTAATAACTACCCTAACCCTAACGCGTATCCTAACCCTAACCCCTACCCTAACCCTAACACGTACCCTATTCCTAACCCGTACCTTAAACCGAGCCCTAACCCTATCACTAACCCTAACCCTAACCCTAACCCATACCCTACGCCGTACCCTCACCACTCCCCAAATCCGTACCCTAAGCCGTACCCTAACCCTAACCCTAAGCCTAACCCTAACCCTAGGCTACCCTTGACTGCTTCTGCCTCCAATAGATTTCCTAAGCACTAGTGTTTTAAGGAACAGCTTAAAAAGAGAATCCTAATGTGATTTCTTTGTAATGGGTGTGTTCCTTATCCCAGTGTCTAAACTCTTCTCCATGGCTGGACCCCCAAATAATATTCCTTTACGTGCTAAGGGGTATCTAGAGAGTGGGATAGGTTTAATAACTACCCTAACCCTAACGCGTACCCTAACCCTAAACCCTACCGTAACCCTAACACGTACCCTAATCCTAACCCGTACCCTAAACCGAGCCCTAACCCTATCACTAACCCTAACCCTAACCCTAACCCATACCCTACGCCGTACCCGCACCCCTCCCCGAATCCGTACCCTAAGCCGTACCCTAAGCCTAACCCTAAGCCTAACCCTAACCCTAGGCTACCCTTGAATGCTTCTGCCTCCAATAGATTTCCTAAGCACTAGTGTTTTAAGGAACAGCTTAAAAAGAGAATCCTAATGTGATTTCTTTATAATGGGAGTGTTCCTTATCTTATCCCAGTGTCTAGACTCTTCTCCATAGCTGGAGCCCCAAATAATATACCTTTACGTGCTAAGGAGTGTCTAGAGAGTGGGATAGGTTTAATAACTACCCTAACACTAACACGTACCCTAACCCTAACCCCTACCCTAACCCTAACACGTACCCTATTCCTAACCCGTACCCTAAACCGAGCCCTAACCCTAACACTAACCCTAACCCTAACCCTAACCCATACCCTATGCCGTACCCGCACCCCTCACCGAACCCGTACCCTAAGCCGTACCCTAACCCTAACCCTAAGCCTATCCCTAACCCTAGGCTACCCTTGACTGCTTCTGCATCCAGTAGATTTCCTAAGCACTAGTGTTTTAAGGAACAGCTTAAAAAGAGAATCCTAATGTGATTTCTTTATAATGGGTGTGTTCCTTACCTTATCCCAGTGTCTAAACTCTTCTCCATGGCTGGACCCCCAAATAATATTCCTTTACGTGCTAAGGGGTATCTAGAGAGTGGGATAGGTTTAATAACTACCCTAACCCTAACGCGTATCCTAACCCTAACCCCTACCCTAACCCTAACACGTACCCTATTCCTAACCCGTACCTTAAACCGAGCCCTAACCCTATCACTAACCCTAACCCTAACCCTAACCCATACCCTATGCCGTACCCTCACCCCTCCCCAAATCCGTACCCTAAGCCGTACCCTAACCCTAACCCTAAGCCTAACCCTAACCCTAGGCTACCCTTGAATGCTTCTGCCTCCAATAGATTTCCTAAGCACTAGTGTTTTAAGGAACAGCTTAAAAAGAGAATCCTAATGTGATTTCTTTATAATGGGAGTGTTCCTTATCTTATCCCAGTGTCTAGACTCTTCTCCATAGCTGGAGCCCCAAATAATATACCTTTACGTGCTAAGGAGTGTCTAGAGAGTGGGATAGGTTTAATAACTACCCTAACCCTAACACGTACCCTAACCCTAACCCCTACCCTAACCCTAACACGTACCCTATTCCTAACCCGTACCCTAAACCGAGCCCTAACCCTAACACTAACCCTAACCCTAACCCTAACCCATACCCTATGCCGTACCCGCACCCCTCACCGAACCCGTACCCTAAGCCGTACCCTAACCCTAACCCTAAGCCTAACCCTAACCCTAGGCTACCCTTGACTGCTTCTGCATCCAGTAGATTTCCTAAGCACTAGTGTTTTAAGGAACAGCTTAAAAAGAGAATCCTAATGTGATTTCTTTATAATGGGTGTGTTCCTTACCTTATCCCAGTGTCTAAACTCTTCTCCATGGCTGGACCCCCAAATAATATTCCTTTACGTGCTAAGGGGTATCTAGAGAGTGGGATAGGTTTAATAACTACCCTAACCCTAACGCGTATCCTAACCCTAACCCCTACCCTAACCCTAACACGTACCCTATTCCTAACCCGTACCTTAAACCGAGCCCTAACCCTATCACTAACCCTAACCCTAACCCTAACCCATACCCTACGCCGTACCCTCACCACTCCCCAAATCCGTACCCTAAGCCGTACCCTAACCCTAACCCTAAGCCTAACCCTAACCCTAGGCTACCCTTGACTGCTTCTGCCTCCAATAGATTTCCTAAGCACTAGTGTTTTAAGGAACAGCTTAAAAAGAGAATCCTAATGTGATTTCTTTGTAATGGGTGTGTTCCTTATCCCAGTGTCTAAACTCTTCTCCATGGCTGGACCCCCAAATAATATTCCTTTACGTGCTAAGGGGTATCTAGAGAGTGGGATAGGTTTAATAACTACCCTAACCCTAACGCGTACCCTAACCCTAAACCCTACCGTAACCCTAACACGTACCCTAATCCTAACCCGTACCCTAAACCGAGCCCTAACCCTATCACTAACCCTAACCCTAACCCTAACCCATACCCTACGCCGTACCCGCACCCCTCCCCGAATCCGTACCCTAAGCCGTACCCTAAGCCTAACCCTAAGCCTAACCCTAACCCTAGGCTACCCTTGAATGCTTCTGCCTCCAATAGATTTCCTAAGCACTAGTGTTTTAAGGAACAGCTTAAAAAGAGAATCCTAATGTGATTTCTTTATAATGGGTGTGTTCCTTATCTTATCCCAGTGTCTAGACTCTTCTCCATAGCTGGAGCCCCAAATAATATACCTTTACGTGCTAAGGAGTGTCTAGAGAGTGGGATAGGTTTAATAACTACCCTAACCCTAACACGTACCCTAACCCTAACCCCTACCCTAACCCTAACACGTACCCTATTCCTAACCCGTACCCTAAACCGAGCCCTAACCCTAACACTAACCCTAACCCTAACCCATACCCTATGCCGTACCCGCACCCCTCACCGAACCCGTACCCTAAGCCGTACCCTAACCCTAACCCTAAGCCTAACCCTAACCCTAGGCTACCCTTGACTGCTTCTGCATCCAGTAGATTTCCTAAGCACTAGTGTTTTAAGGAACAGCTTAAAAAGAGAATCCTAATGTGATTTCTTTATAATGGGTGTGTTCCTTACCTTATCCCAGTGTCTAAACTCTTCTCCATGGCTGGAACCCCAAATAATATTCCTTTACGTGCTAAGGGGTGTCTAGAGAGTGGGATAGGTTTAATAACTACCCTAACCGTAACACGTACCCTAACCCTAACCCCTACCCTAACCCTAACACGTACCCTATTCCTAACCCGTAACCTAAACCGAGCCCTAACCCTAACACTAACCCTAACCCTAACCCTAACCCATACCCTACGCCGTACCCGCACCCCTCCCCGAACCCATACCCTAAGCCATACCCTAAGCCTAACCCTAAGCCTAACCCTAACCCTAGGCTACCCTTGACTGCTTCTGCCTCCAATAGATTTCCTAAGCACTAGTGTTTTAAGAAACAGCTTAAAAAGAGAATCCTAATGTGATTTCTTTATAATGGGTGTGTTCCTTATCTTATCCCAGTGTCTAAACTCTTCTCCATGGCTGGACCCCCATATAATATTACTTTACGTGCTAAGGGGTATCTAGAGAGTGGGATAGGTTTAATAACTACCCTAACCCTATCGCGTACCCTAACCCTAACCCCTACCCTAACCCTAACACGTACCCTATTCCTAACCCGTACCCTAAACCGAGCCCTAACCCTAACACTAACCCTAACCCTAACCCATACCCTATGCCGTACCCGCACCCCTCACCGAACCCGTACCCTAAGCCGTACCCTAACCCTAACCCTAAGCCTAACCCTAACCCTAGGCTACCCTTGACTGCTTCTGCATCCAGTAGATTTCCTAAGCACTAGTGTTTTAAGGAACAGCTTAAAAAGAGAATCCTAATGTGATTTCTTTATAATGGGTGTGTTCCTTACCTTATCCCAGTGTCTAAACTCTTCTCCATGGCTGGAACCCCAAATAATATTCCTTTACGTGCTAAGGGGTGTCTAGAGAGTGGGATAGGTTTAATAACTACCCTAACCGTAACACGTACCCTAACCCTAACCCCTACCCTAACCCTAACACGTACCCTATTCCTAACCCGTAACCTAAACCGAGCCCTAACCCTAACACTAACCCTAACCCTAACCCTAACCCATACCCTACGCCGTACCCGCACCCCTCCCCGAACCCGTACCCTAAGCCATACCCTAAGCCTAACCCTAAGCCTAACCCTAACCCTAGGCTACCCTTGACTGCTTCTGCCTCCAATAGATTTCCTAAGCACTAGTGTTTTAAGAAACAGCTTAAAAAGAGAATCCTAATGTGATTTCTTTATAATGGGTGTGTTCCTTATCTTATCCCAGTGTCTAAACTCTTCTCCATGGCTGGACCCCCATATAATATTACTTTACGTGCTAAGGGGTATCTAGAGAGTGGGATAGGTTTAATAACTACCCTAACCCTATCGCGTACCCTAACCCTAACCCCTACCCTAACCCTAACACGTACCCTAATCCTAACCCGTACCCTAACCCGAGCCCTAACCCTATCACTAACCCTAACCCTAACCCTAACCCATACCCTACGCCGTACCCGCACCCCTCCCCGAATCCGTACCCTAAGCCGTACCCTAAGCCTAACCCTAAGCCTAACCCTAACCCTAGGCTACCCTTGACTGCTTCTGCCTCCAATAGATTTCCTAAGCACTAGTGTTTTAAGGAACAGCTTAAAAAGAGAATCCTAATGTGATTTCTTTATAATGGGTGTGTTCCTTATCTTATCCTAGTGTCTAAACTCTTCTCCATGGCTGGACCCCCAAATAATATTCCTTTACGTGCTAAGGGGTATGTAGAGAGTGGGATAGGTTTAATAACTACCCTAACCCTAACGCGTACCCTAACCCTAACCCCTACCCTAACCCTAACACGTACCCTAATCCTAACCCGTACCCTAAACCGAGCCCTAACCCTAACACTAACCCTAACCCTAACCCTAACCCATACCCTACGCCGTACCCGCACCCCTCCCCGTACCCGTACCCTAAGCCGTACCCTAACCCTAACCCTATGCCTAAACCTAACCCTAGGCTACCCTTGACTGCTTCTGCCTCCAATAGATTTCCTAAGCACTAGTGTTTTAAGGAACAGCTTAAAAAGAGAATCCTAATGTGATTTCTTTATAATGGGTGTGTTCCTTATCTTATCCCAGTGTCTAAACTCTTCTCCATGGCTGGACCCCCAAATAATATTCCTTTACGTGCTAAGGGGTATCTAGAGAGTGGGATAGGTTTAATAACTACCCTAACCCTAACGCGTATCCTAACCCTAACCCCTACCCTAACCCTAACACGTACCCTATTCCTAACCCGTACCTTAAACCGAGCCCTAACCCTATCACTAACCCTAACCCTAACCCTAACCCATACCCTACGCCGTACCCTCACCACTCCCCAAATCCGTACCCTAAGCCGTACCCTAACCCTAACCCTAAGCCTAACCCTAACCCTAGGCTACCCTTGACTGCTTCTGCCTCCAATAGATTTCCTAAGCACTAGTGTTTTAAGGAACAGCTTAAAAAGAGAATCCTAATGTGATTTCTTTGTAATGGGTGTGTTCCTTATCCCAGTGTCTAAACTCTTCTCCATGGCTGGACCCCCAAATAATATTCCTTTACGTGCTAAGGGGTATCTAGAGAGTGGGATAGGTTTAATAACTACCCTAACCCTAACGCGTACCCTAACCCTAAACCCTACCGTAACCCTAACACGTACCCTAATCCTAACCCGTACCCTAAACCGAGCCCTAACCCTATCACTAACCCTAACCCTAACCCTAACCCATACCCTACGCCGTACCCGCACCCCTCCCCGAATCCGTACCCTAAGCCGTACCCTAACACTAACCCTAAGCCTAACCCTAACCCTAGGCTACCCTTGAATGCTTCTGCCTCCAATAGATTTCCTAAGCACTAGTGTTTTAAGGAACAGCTTAAAAAGAGAATCCTAATGTGATTTCTTTATAATGGGTGTGTTCCGTATCTTATCCTAGTGTCTAAACTCTTCTCCATGGCTGGACCCCCAAATAATATTCCTTTACGTGCTAAGGGGTATCTAGAGAGTGGGATAGGTTTAATAACTACCCTAACCCTAACGCGTACCCTAACCCTAACCCCTACCCTAACCCTAACACGTACCCTAATCCTAACCCGTACCCTAAACCGAGCCCTAACCCTAACACTAACCCTAACCCTAACCCTAACCCATACCCTACGCCGTACCCGCACCCCTCCCCGAACCCGTACCCTAAGCCGTACCCTAACCCTAACCCTAAGCCTAACCCTAACCCTAGGCTACCCTTGACTGCTTCTGCCTCCAATAGATTTCCTAAGCACTAGTGTTTTAAGGAACAGCTTAAAAAGAGAATCCTAATGTGATTTCTTTATAATGGGTGTGTTCCTTATCTTATCCCAGTGTCTAGACTCTTCTCCATAGCTGGAGCCCCAAATAATATACCTTTACGTGCTAAGGAGTGTCTAGAGAGTGGGATAGGTTTAATAACTACCCTAACCCTAACACGTACCCTAACCCTAACCCCTACCCTAACCCTAACACGTACCCTATTCCTAACCCGTACCCTAAACCGAGCCCTAACGCTAACACTAACCCTAACCCTAACCCTAACCCATACCCTATGCCGTACCCGCACCCCTCACCGAACCCGTACCCTAAGCCGTACCCTAACCCTAACCCTAAGCCTAACCCTAACCCTAGGCTACCCTTGACTGCTTCTGCATCCAGTAGATTTCCTAAGCACTAGTGTTTTAAGGAACAGCTTAAAAAGAGAATCCTAATGTGATTTCTTTATAATGGGTGTGTTCCTTACCTTATCCCAGTGTCTAAACTCTTCTCCATGGCTGGACCCCCAAATAATATTCCTTTACGTGCTAAGGGGTATGTAGAGAGTGGGATAGGTTTAATAACTACCCTAACCCTAACGCGTACCCTAACCCTAACCCCTACCCTAACCCTAACACGTACCCTAATCCTAACCCGTACCCTAAACCGAGCCCTAACCCTAACACTAACCCTAACCCTAACCCTAACCCATACCCTACGCCGTACCCGCACCCCTCCCCGTACCCGTACCCTAAGCCGTACCCTAACCCTAACCCTATGCCTAAACCTAACCCTAGGCTACCCTTGACTGCTTCTGCCTCCAATAGATTTCCTAAGCACTAGTGTTTTAAGGAACAGCTTAAAAAGAGAATCCTAATGTGATTTCTTTATAATGGGTGTGTTCCTTATCTTATCCCAGTGTCTAAACTCTTCTCCATGGCTGGACCCCCAAATAATATTCCTTTACGTGCTAAGGGGTATCTAGAGAGTGGGATAGGTTTAATAACTACCCTAACCCTAACGCGTATCCTAACCCTAACCCCTACCCTAACCCTAACACGTACCCTATTCCTAACCCGTACCTTAAACCGAGCCCTAACCCTATCACTAACCCTAACCCTAACCCTAACCCATACCCTACGCCGTACCCTCACCACTCCCCAAATCCGTACCCTAAGCCGTACCCTAACCCTAACCCTAAGCCTAACCCTAACCCTAGGCTACCCTTGACTGCTTCTGCCTCCAATAGATTTCCTAAGCACTAGTGTTTTAAGGAACAGCTTAAAAAGAGAATCCTAATGTGATTTCTTTGTAATGGGTGTGTTCCTTATCCCAGTGTCTAAACTCTTCTCCATGGCTGGACCCCCAAATAATATTCCTTTACGTGCTAAGGGGTATCTAGAGAGTGGGATAGGTTTAATAACTACCCTAACCCTAACGCGTACCCTAACCCTAAACCCTACCGTAACCCTAACACGTACCCTAATCCTAACCCGTACCCTAAACCGAGCCCTAACCCTAACACTAACCCTAACCCTAACCCTAACCCATACCCTACGCCGTACCCGCACCCCTCCCCGTACCCGTACCCTAAGCCGTACCCTAACCCTAACCCTATGCCTAAACCTAACCCTAGGCTACCCTTGACTGCTTCTGCCTCCAATAGATTTCCTAAGCACTAGTGTTTTAAGGAACAGCTTAAAAAGAGAATCCTAATGTGATTTCTTTATAATGGGTGTGTTCCTTATCTTATCCCAGTGTCTAAACTCTTCTCCATGGCTGGACCCCCAAATAATATTCCTTTACGTGCTAAGGGGTATCTAGAGAGTGGGATAGGTTTAATAACTACCCTAACCCTAACGCGTATCCTAACCCTAACCCCTACCCTAACCCTAACACGTACCCTATTCCTAACCCGTACCTTAAACCGAGCCCTAACCCTATCACTAACCATAACCCTAACCCTAACCCATACCCTACGCCGTACCCTCACCACTCCCCAAATCCGTACCCTAAGCCGTACCCTAACCCTAACCCTAAGCCTAACCCTAACCCTAGGCTACCCTTGACTGCTTCTGCCTCCAATAGATTTCCTAAGCACTAGTGTTTTAAGGAACAGCTTAAAAAGAGAATCCTAATGTGATTTCTTTGTAATGGGTTTGTTCCTTATCCCACTGTCTAAACTCTTCTCCATGGCTGGACCCCCAAATAATATTCCTTTACGTGCTAAGGGGTATCTAGAGAGTGGGATAGGTTTAATAACTACCCTAACCCTAACGCGTACCCTAACCCTAAACCCTACCGTAACCCTAACACGTACCCTAATCCTAACCCGTACCCTAAACCGAGCCCTAACCCTATCACTAACCCTAACCCTAACCCTAACCCATACCCTACGCCGTACCCGCACCCCTCCCCGAATCCGTACCCTAAGCCGTACCCTAAGCCTAACCCTAAGCCTAACCCTAACCCTCGGCTACCCTTGAATGCTTCTGCCTCCAATAGATTTCCTAAGCACTAGTGTTTTAAGGAACAGCTTAAAAAGAGAATCCTAATGTGATTTCTTTATAATGGGAGTGTTCCTTATCTTATCCCAGTGTCTAGACTCTTCTCCATAGCTGGAGCCCCAAATAATATACCTTTACGTGCTAAGGAGTGTCTAGAGAGTGGGATAGGTTTAATAACTACCCTAACCCTAACACGTACCCTAACCCTAACCCCTACCCTAACCCTAACACGTACCCTATTCCTAACCCGTACCCTAAACCGAGCCCTAACCCTAACACTAACCCTAACCCTAACCCTAACCCATACCCTATGCCGTACCCGCACCCCTCACCGAACCCGTACCCTAAGCCGTACCCTAACCCTAACCCTAAGCCTAACCCTAACCCTAGGCTACCCTTGACTGCTTCTGCATCCAGTAGATTTCCTAAGCACTAGTGTTTTAAGGAACAGCTTAAAAAGAGAATCCTAATGTGATTTCTTTATAATGGGTGTGTTCCTTACCTTATCCCAGTGTCTAAACTCTTCTCCATGGCTGGACCCCCAAATAATATTCCTTTACGTGCTCAGGGGTATGTAGAGAGTGGGATAGGTTTAATAACTACCCTAACCCTAACGCGTACCCTAACCCTAACCCCTACCCTAACCCTAACACGTACCCTAATCCTAACCCGTACCCTAAACCGAGCCCTAACCCTAACACTAACCCTAACCCGTACCCTAACCCATACCCTACGCCGTACCCGCACCCCTCCCCGTACCCGTACCCTAAGCCGTACCCTAACCCTAACCCTATGCCTAAACCTAACCCTAGGCTACCCTTGACTGCTTCTGCCTCCAATAGATTTCCTAAGCACTAGTGTTTTAAGGAACAGCTTAAAAAGAGAATCCTAATGTGATTTCTTTATAATGGGTGTGTTCCTTATCTTATCCCAGTGTCTAAACTCTTCTCCATGGCTGGACCCCCAAATAATATTCCTTTACGTGCTAAGGGGTATCTAGAGAGTGGGATAGGTTTAATAACTACCCTAACCCTAACGCGTATCCTAACCCTAACCCCTACCCTAACCCTAACACGTACCCTATTCCTAACCCGTACCTTAAACCGAGCCCTAACCCTATCACTAACCCTAACCCTAACCCTAACCCATACCCTACGCCGTACCCTCACCACTCCCCAAATCCGTACCCTAAGCCGTACCCTAACCCTAACCCTAAGCCTAACCCTAACCCTAGGCTACCCTTGACTGCTTCTGCCTCCAATAGATTTCCTAAGCACTAGTGTTTTAAGGAACAGCTTAAAAAGAGAATCCTAATGTGATTTCTTTGTAATGGGTGTGTTCCTTATCCCAGTGTCTAAACTCTTCTCCATGGCTGGACCCCCAAATAATATTCCTTTACGTGCTAAGGGGTATCTAGAGAGTGGGATAGGTTTAATAACTACCCTAACCCTAACGCGTACCCTAACCCTAAACCCTACCGTAACCCTAACACGTACCCTAATCCTAACCCGTACCCTAAACCGAGCCCTAACCCTATCACTAACCCTAACCCTAACCCTAACCCATACCCTACGCCGTACCCGCACCCCTCCCCGAATCCGTACCCTAAGCCGTACCCTAAGCCTAACCCTAAGCCTAACCCTAACCCTAGGCTACCCTTGAATGCTTCTGCCTCCAATAGATTTCCTAAGCACTAGTGTTTTAAGGAACAGCTTAAAAAGAGAATCCTAATGTGATTTCTTTATAATGGGTGTGTTCCTTATCTTATCCCAGTGTCTAGACTCTTCTCCATAGCTGGAGCCCCAAATAATATACCTTTACGTGCTAAGGAGTGTCTAGAGAGTGGGATAGGTTTAATAACTACCCTAACCCTAACACGTACCCTAACCCTAACCCCTACCCTAACCCTAACACGTACCCTATTCCTAACCCGTACCCTAAACCGAGCCCTAACCCTAACACTAACCCTAACCCTAACCCATACCCTATGCCGTACCCGCACCCCTCACCGAACCCGTACCCTAAGCCGTACCCTAACCCTAACCCTAAGCCTAACCCTAACCCTAGGCTACCCTTGACTGCTTCTGCATCCAGTAGATTTCCTAAGCACTAGTGTTTTAAGGAACAGCTTAAAAAGAGAATCCTAATGTGATTTCTTTATAATGGGTGTGTTCCTTACCTTATCCCAGTGTCTAAACTCTTCTCCATGGCTGGAACCCCAAATAATATTCCTTTACGTGCTAAGGGGTGTCTAGAGAGTGGGACAGGTTTAATAACTACCCTAACCCTAACGCGTATCCTAACCCTAACCCCTACCCTAACCCTAACACGTACCCTATTCCTAACCCGTACCTTAAACCGAGCCCTAACCCTATCACTAACCCTAACCCTAACCCTAACCCATACCCTACGCCGTACCCTCACCACTCCCCAAATCCGTACCCTAAGCCGTACCCTAACCCTAACCCTAAGCCTAACCCTAACCCTAGGCTACCCTTGACTGCTTCTGCCTCCAATAGATTTCCTAAGCACTAGTGTTTTAAGGAACAGCTTAAAAAGAGAATCCTAATGTGATTTCTTTGTAATGGGTGTGTTCCTTATCCCAGTGTCTAAACTCTTCTCCATGGCTGGACCCCCAAATAATATTCCTTTACGTGCTAAGGGGTATCTAGAGAGTGGGATAGGTTTAATAACTACCCTAACCCTAACGCGTACCCTAACCCTAAACCCTACCGTAACCCTAACACGTACCCTAATCCTAACCCGTACCCTAAACCGAGCCCTAACCCTATCACTAACCCTAACCCTAACCCTAACCCATACCCTACGCCGTACCCGCACCCCTCCCCGAATCCGTACCCTAAGCCGTACCCTAAGCCTAACCCTAAGCCTAACCCTAACCCTAGGCTACCCTTGAATGCTTCTGCCTCCAATAGATTTCCTAAGCACTAGTGTTTTAAGGAACAGCTTAAAAAGAGAATCCTAATGTGATTTCTTTATAATGGGTGTGTTCCTTATCTTATCCCAGTGTCTAGACTCTTCTCCATAGCTGGAGCCCCAAATAATATACCTTTACGTGCTAAGGAGTGTCTAGAGAGTGGGATAGGTTTAATAACTACCCTAACCCTAACACGTACCCTAACCCTAACCCCTACCCTAACCCTAACACGTACCCTATTCCTAACCCGTACCCTAAACCGAGCCCTAACCCTAACACTAACCCTAACCCTAACCCTAACCCATACCCTATGCCGTACCCGCACCCCTCACCGAACCCGTACCCTAAGCCGTACCCTAACCCTAACCCTAAGCCTAACCCTAACCCTAGGCTACCCTTGACTGCTTCTGCATCCAGTAGATTTCCTAAGCACTAGTGTTTTAAGGAACAGCTTAAAAAGAGAATCCTAATGTGATTTCTTTATAATGGGTGTGTTCCTTACCTTATCCCAGTGTCTAAACTCTTCTCCATGGCTGGAACCCCAAATAATATTCCTTTACGTGCTAAGGGGTGTCTAGAGAGTGGGATAGGTTTAATAACTACCCTAACCGTAACACGTACCCTAACCCTAACCCCTACCCTAACCCTAACACGTACCCTATTCCTAACCCGTAACCTAAACCGAGCCCTAACCCTAACACTAACCCTAACCCTAACCCTAACCCATACCCTACGCCGTACCCGCACCCCTCCCCGAACCCATACCCTAAGCCATACCCTAAGCCTAACCCTAAGCCTAACCCTAACCCTAGGCTACCCTTGACTGCTTCTGCCTCCAATAGATTTCCTAAGCACTAGTGTTTTAAGAAACAGCTTAAAAAGAGAATCCTAATGTGATTTCTTTATAATGGGTGTGTTCCTTATCTTATCCCAGTGTCTAAACTCTTCTCCATGGCTGGACCCCCATATAATATTACTTTACGTGCTAAGGGGTATCTAGAGAGTGGGATAGGTTTAATAACTACCCTAACCCTATCGCGTACCCTAACCCTAACCCCTACCCTAACCCTAACACGTACCCTATTCCTAACCCGTACCCTAAACCGAGCCCTAACCCTAACACTAACCCTAACCCTAACCCATACCCTATGCCGTACCCGCACCCCTCACCGAACCCGTACCCTAAGCCGTACCCTAACCCTAACCCTAAGCCTAACCCTAACCCTAGGCTACCCTTGACTGCTTCTGCATCCAGTAGATTTCCTAAGCACTAGTGTTTTAAGGAACAGCTTAAAAAGAGAATCCTAATGTGATTTCTTTATAATGGGTGTGTTCCTTACCTTATCCCAGTGTCTAAACTCTTCTCCATGGCTGGAACCCCAAATAATATTCCTTTACGTGCTAAGGGGTGTCTAGAGAGTGGGATAGGTTTAATAACTACCCTAACCGTAACACGTACCCTAACCCTAACCCCTACCCTAACCCTAACACGTACCCTATTCCTAACCCGTAACCTAAACCGAGCCCTAACCCTAACACTAACCCTAACCCTAACCCTAACCCATACCCTACGCCGTACCCGCACCCCTCCCCGAACCCGTACCCTAAGCCATACCCTAAGCCTAACCCTAAGCCTAACCCTAACCCTAGGCTACCCTTGACTGCTTCTGCCTCCAATAGATTTCCTAAGCACTAGTGTTTTAAGAAACAGCTTAAAAAGAGAATCCTAATGTGATTTCTTTATAATGGGTGTGTTCCTTATCTTATCCCAGTGTCTAAACTCTTCTCCATGGCTGGACCCCCATATAATATTACTTTACGTGCTAAGGGGTATCTAGAGAGTGGGATAGGTTTAATAACTACCCTAACCCTATCGCGTACCCTAACCCTAACCCCTACCCTAACCCTAACACGTACCCTAATCCTAACCCGTACCCTAACCCGAGCCCTAACCCTATCACTAACCCTAACCCTAACCCTAACCCATACCCTACGCCGTACCCGCACCCCTCCCCGAATCCGTACCCTAAGCCGTACCCTAAGCCTAACCCTAAGCCTAACCCTAACCCTAGGCTACCCTTGACTGCTTCTGCCTCCAATAGATTTCCTAAGCACTAGTGTTTTAAGGAACAGCTTAAAAAGAGAATCCTAATGTGATTTCTTTATAATGGGTGTGTTCCTTATCTTATCCTAGTGTCTAAACTCTTCTCCATGGCTGGACCCCCAAATAATATTCCTTTACGTGCTAAGGGGTATGTAGAGAGTGGGATAGGTTTAATAACTACCCTAACCCTAACGCGTACCCTAACCCTAACCCCTACCCTAACCCTAACACGTACCCTAATCCTAACCCGTACCCTAAACCGAGCCCTAACCCTAACACTAACCCTAACCCTAACCCTAACCCATACCCTACGCCGTACCCGCACCCCTCCCCGTACCCGTACCCTAAGCCGTACCCTAACCCTAACCCTATGCCTAAACCTAACCCTAGGCTACCCTTGACTGCTTCTGCCTCCAATAGATTTCCTAAGCACTAGTGTTTTAAGGAACAGCTTAAAAAGAGAATCCTAATGTGATTTCTTTATAATGGGTGTGTTCCTTATCTTATCCCAGTGTCTAAACTCTTCTCCATGGCTGGACCCCCAAATAATATTCCTTTACGTGCTAAGGGGTATCTAGAGAGTGGGATAGGTTTAATAACTACCCTAACCCTAACGCGTATCCTAACCCTAACCCCTACCCTAACCCTAACACGTACCCTATTCCTAACCCGTACCTTAAACCGAGCCCTAACCCTATCACTAACCCTAACCCTAACCCTAACCCATACCCTACGCCGTACCCTCACCACTCCCCAAATCCGTACCCTAAGCCGTACCCTAACCCTAACCCTAAGCCTAACCCTAACCCTAGGCTACCCTTGACTGCTTCTGCCTCCAATAGATTTCCTAAGCACTAGTGTTTTAAGGAACAGCTTAAAAAGAGAATCCTAATGTGATTTCTTTGTAATGGGTGTGTTCCTTATCCCAGTGTCTAAACTCTTCTCCATGGCTGGACCCCCAAATAATATTCCTTTACGTGCTAAGGGGTATCTAGAGAGTGGGATAGGTTTAATAACTACCCTAACCCTAACGCGTACCCTAACCCTAAACCCTACCGTAACCCTAACACGTACCCTAATCCTAACCCGTACCCTAAACCGAGCCCTAACCCTATCACTAACCCTAACCCTAACCCTAACCCATACCCTACGCCGTACCCGCACCCCTCCCCGAATCCGTACCCTAAGCCGTACCCTAACACTAACCCTAAGCCTAACCCTAACCCTAGGCTACCCTTGAATGCTTCTGCCTCCAATAGATTTCCTAAGCACTAGTGTTTTAAGGAACAGCTTAAAAAGAGAATCCTAATGTGATTTCTTTATAATGGGTGTGTTCCGTATCTTATCCTAGTGTCTAAACTCTTCTCCATGGCTGGACCCCCAAATAATATTCCTTTACGTGCTAAGGGGTATGTAGAGAGTGGGATAGGTTTAATAACTACCCTAACCCTAACGCGTACCCTAACCCTAACCCCTACCCTAACCCTAACACGTACCCTAATCCTAACCCGTACCCTAAACCGAGCCCTAACCCTAACACTAACCCTAACCCTAACCCTAACCCATACCCTACGCCGTACCCGCACCCCTCCCCGAACCCGTACCCTAAGCCGTACCCTAACCCTAACCCTAAGCCTAACCCTAACCCTAGGCTACCCTTGACTGCTTCTGCCTCCAATAGATTTCCTAAGCACTAGTGTTTTAAGGAACAGCTTAAAAAGAGAATCCTAATGTGATTTCTTTATAATGGGTGTGTTCCTTATCTTATCCCAGTGTCTAGACTCTTCTCCATAGCTGGAGCCCCAAATAATATACCTTTACGTGCTAAGGAGTGTCTAGAGAGTGGGATAGGTTTAATAACTACCCTAACCCTAACACGTACCCTAACCCTAACCCCTACCCTAACCCTAACACGTACCCTATTCCTAACCCGTACCCTAAACCGAGCCCTAACGCTAACACTAACCCTAACCCTAACCCTAACCCATACCCTATGCCGTACCCGCACCCCTCACCGAACCCGTACCCTAAGCCGTACCCTAACCCTAACCCTAAGCCTAACCCTAACCCTAGGCTACCCTTGACTGCTTCTGCATCCAGTAGATTTCCTAAGCACTAGTGTTTTAAGGAACAGCTTAAAAAGAGAATCCTAATGTGATTTCTTTATAATGGGTGTGTTCCTTACCTTATCCCAGTGTCTAAACTCTTCTCCATGGCTGGAACCCCAAATAATATTCCTTTACGTGCTAAGGGGTGTCTAGAGAGTGGGATAGGTTTAATAACTACCCTAACCGTAACACGTACCCTAACCCTAACCCCTACCCTAACCCTAACACGTACCCTATTCCTAACCCGTAACCTAAACCGAGCCCTAACCCTAACACTAACCCTAACCCTAACCCTAACCCATACCCTACGCCGTACCCGCACCCCTCCCCGAACCCATACCCTAAGCCATACCCTAAGCCTAACCCTAAGCCTAACCCTAACCCTAGGCTACCCTTGACTGCTTCTGCCTCCAATAGATTTCCTAAGCACTAGTGTTTTAAGAAACAGCTTAAAAAGAGAATCCTAATGTGATTTCTTTATAATGGGTGTGTTCCTTATCTTATCCCAGTGTCTAAACTCTTCTCCATGGCTGGACCCCCATATAATATTACTTTACGTGCTAAGGGGTATCTAGAGAGTGGGATAGGTTTAATAACTACCCTAACCCTATCGCGTACCCTAACCCTAACCCCTACCCTAACCCTAACACGTACCCTATTCCTAACCCGTACCCTAAACCGAGCCCTAACCCTAACACTAACCCTAACCCTAACCCATACCCTATGCCGTACCCGCACCCCTCACCGAACCCGTACCCTAAGCCGTACCCTAACCCTAACCCTAAGCCTAACCCTAACCCTAGGCTACCCTTGACTGCTTCTGCATCCAGTAGATTTCCTAAGCACTAGTGTTTTAAGGAACAGCTTAAAAAGAGAATCCTAATGTGATTTCTTTATAATGGGTGTGTTCCTTACCTTATCCCAGTGTCTAAACTCTTCTCCATGGCTGGAACCCCAAATAATATTCCTTTACGTGCTAAGGGGTGTCTAGAGAGTGGGATAGGTTTAATAACTACCCTAACCGTAACACGTACCCTAACCCTAACCCCTACCCTAACCCTAACACGTACCCTATTCCTAACCCGTAACCTAAACCGAGCCCTAACCCTAACACTAACCCTAACCCTAACCCTAACCCATACCCTACGCCGTACCCGCACCCCTCCCCGAACCCGTACCCTAAGCCATACCCTAAGCCTAACCCTAAGCCTAACCCTAACCCTAGGCTACCCTTGACTGCTTCTGCCTCCAATAGATTTCCTAAGCACTAGTGTTTTAAGAAACAGCTTAAAAAGAGAATCCTAATGTGATTTCTTTATAATGGGTGTGTTCCTTATCTTATCCCAGTGTCTAAACTCTTCTCCATGGCTGGACCCCCATATAATATTACTTTACGTGCTAAGGGGTATCTAGAGAGTGGGATAGGTTTAATAACTACCCTAACCCTATCGCGTACCCTAACCCTAACCCCTACCCTAACCCTAACACGTACCCTAATCCTAACCCGTACCCTAACCCGAGCCCTAACCCTATCACTAACCCTAACCCTAACCCTAACCCATACCCTACGCCGTACCCGCACCCCTCCCCGAATCCGTACCCTAAGCCGTACCCTAAGCCTAACCCTAAGCCTAACCCTAACCCTAGGCTACCCTTGACTGCTTCTGCCTCCAATAGATTTCCTAAGCACTAGTGTTTTAAGGAACAGCTTAAAAAGAGAATCCTAATGTGATTTCTTTATAATGGGTGTGTTCCTTATCTTATCCTAGTGTCTAAACTCTTCTCCATGGCTGGACCCCCAAATAATATTCCTTTACGTGCTAAGGGGTATGTAGAGAGTGGGATAGGTTTAATAACTACCCTAACCCTAACGCGTACCCTAACCCTAACCCCTACCCTAACCCTAACACGTACCCTAATCCTAACCCGTACCCTAAACCGAGCCCTAACCCTAACACTAACCCTAACCCTAACCCTAACCCATACCCTACGCCGTACCCGCACCCCTCCCCGTACCCGTACCCTAAGCCGTACCCTAACCCTAACCCTATGCCTAAACCTAACCCTAGGCTACCCTTGACTGCTTCTGCCTCCAATAGATTTCCTAAGCACTAGTGTTTTAAGGAACAGCTTAAAAAGAGAATCCTAATGTGATTTCTTTATAATGGGTGTGTTCCTTATCTTATCCCAGTGTCTAAACTCTTCTCCATGGCTGGACCCCCAAATAATATTCCTTTACGTGCTAAGGGGTATCTAGAGAGTGGGATAGGTTTAATAACTACCCTAACCCTAACGCGTATCCTAACCCTAACCCCTACCCTAACCCTAACACGTACCCTATTCCTAACCCGTACCTTAAACCGAGCCCTAACCCTATCACTAACCCTAACCCTAACCCTAACCCATACCCTACGCCGTACCCTCACCACTCCCCAAATCCGTACCCTAAGCCGTACCCTAACCCTAACCCTAAGCCTAACCCTAACCCTAGGCTACCCTTGACTGCTTCTGCCTCCAATAGATTTCCTAAGCACTAGTGTTTTAAGGAACAGCTTAAAAAGAGAATCCTAATGTGATTTCTTTGTAATGGGTGTGTTCCTTATCCCAGTGTCTAAACTCTTCTCCATGGCTGGACCCCCAAATAATATTCCTTTACGTGCTAAGGGGTATCTAGAGAGTGGGATAGGTTTAATAACTACCCTAACCCTAACGCGTACCCTAACCCTAAACCCTACCGTAACCCTAACACGTACCCTAATCCTAACCCGTACCCTAAACCGAGCCCTAACCCTATCACTAACCCTAACCCTAACCCTAACCCATACCCTACGCCGTACCCGCACCCCTCCCCGAATCCGTACCCTAAGCCGTACCCTAACACTAACCCTAAGCCTAACCCTAACCCTAGGCTACCCTTGAATGCTTCTGCCTCCAATAGATTTCCTAAGCACTAGTGTTTTAAGGAACAGCTTAAAAAGAGAATCCTAATGTGATTTCTTTATAATGGGTGTGTTCCGTATCTTATCCTAGTGTCTAAACTCTTCTCCATGGCTGGACCCCCAAATAATATTCCTTTACGTGCTAAGGGGTATCTAGAGAGTGGGATAGGTTTAATAACTACCCTAACCCTAACGCGTACCCTAACCCTAACCCCTACCCTAACCCTAACACGTACCCTAATCCTAACCCGTACCCTAAACCGAGCCCTAACCCTAACACTAACCCTAACCCTAACCCTAACCCATACCCTACGCCGTACCCGCACCCCTCCCCGAACCCGTACCCTAAGCCGTACCCTAACCCTAACCCTAAGCCTAACCCTAACCCTAGGCTACCCTTGACTGCTTCTGCCTCCAATAGATTTCCTAAGCACTAGTGTTTTAAGGAACAGCTTAAAAAGAGAATCCTAATGTGATTTCTTTATAATGGGTGTGTTCCTTATCTTATCCCAGTGTCTAGACTCTTCTCCATAGCTGGAGCCCCAAATAATATACCTTTACGTGCTAAGGAGTGTCTAGAGAGTGGGATAGGTTTAATAACTACCCTAACCCTAACACGTACCCTAACCCTAACCCCTACCCTAACCCTAACACGTACCCTATTCCTAACCCGTACCCTAAACCGAGCCCTAACGCTAACACTAACCCTAACCCTAACCCTAACCCATACCCTATGCCGTACCCGCACCCCTCACCGAACCCGTACCCTAAGCCGTACCCTAACCCTAACCCTAAGCCTAACCCTAACCCTAGGCTACCCTTGACTGCTTCTGCATCCAGTAGATTTCCTAAGCACTAGTGTTTTAAGGAACAGCTTAAAAAGAGAATCCTAATGTGATTTCTTTATAATGGGTGTGTTCCTTACCTTATCCCAGTGTCTAAACTCTTCTCCATGGCTGGACCCCCAAATAATATTCCTTTACGTGCTAAGGGGTATGTAGAGAGTGGGATAGGTTTAATAACTACCCTAACCCTAACGCGTACCCTAACCCTAACCCCTACCCTAACCCTAACACGTACCCTAATCCTAACCCGTACCCTAAACCGAGCCCTAACCCTAACACTAACCCTAACCCTAACCCTAACCCATACCCTACGCCGTACCCGCACCCCTCCCCGTACCCGTACCCTAAGCCGTACCCTAACCCTAACCCTATGCCTAAACCTAACCCTAGGCTACCCTTGACTGCTTCTGCCTCCAATAGATTTCCTAAGCACTAGTGTTTTAAGGAACAGCTTAAAAAGAGAATCCTAATGTGATTTCTTTATAATGGGTGTGTTCCTTATCTTATCCCAGTGTCTAAACTCTTCTCCATGGCTGGACCCCCAAATAATATTCCTTTACGTGCTAAGGGGTATCTAGAGAGTGGGATAGGTTTAATAACTACCCTAACCCTAACGCGTATCCTAACCCTAACCCCTACCCTAACCCTAACACGTACCCTATTCCTAACCCGTACCTTAAACCGAGCCCTAACCCTATCACTAACCCTAACCCTAACCCTAACCCATACCCTACGCCGTACCCTCACCACTCCCCAAATCCGTACCCTAAGCCGTACCCTAACCCTAACCCTAAGCCTAACCCTAACCCTAGGCTACCCTTGACTGCTTCTGCCTCCAATAGATTTCCTAAGCACTAGTGTTTTAAGGAACAGCTTAAAAAGAGAATCCTAATGTGATTTCTTTGTAATGGGTGTGTTCCTTATCCCAGTGTCTAAACTCTTCTCCATGGCTGGACCCCCAAATAATATTCCTTTACGTGCTAAGGGGTATCTAGAGAGTGGGATAGGTTTAATAACTACCCTAACCCTAACGCGTACCCTAACCCTAAACCCTACCGTAACCCTAACACGTACCCTAATCCTAACCCGTACCCTAAACCGAGCCCTAACCCTAACACTAACCCTAACCCTAACCCTAACCCATACCCTACGCCGTACCCGCACCCCTCCCCGTACCCGTACCCTAAGCCGTACCCTAACCCTAACCCTATGCCTAAACCTAACCCTAGGCTACCCTTGACTGCTTCTGCCTCCAATAGATTTCCTAAGCACTAGTGTTTTAAGGAACAGCTTAAAAAGAGAATCCTAATGTGATTTCTTTATAATGGGTGTGTTCCTTATCTTATCCCAGTGTCTAAACTCTTCTCCATGGCTGGACCCCCAAATAATATTCCTTTACGTGCTAAGGGGTATCTAGAGAGTGGGATAGGTTTAATAACTACCCTAACCCTAACGCGTATCCTAACCCTAACCCCTACCCTAACCCTAACACGTACCCTATTCCTAACCCGTACCTTAAACCGAGCCCTAACCCTATCACTAACCCTAACCCTAACCCTAACCCATACCCTACGCCGTACCCTCACCACTCCCCAAATCCGTACCCTAAGCCGTACCCTAACCCTAACCCTAAGCCTAACCCTAACCCTAGGCTACCCTTGACTGCTTCTGCCTCCAATAGATTTCCTAAGCACTAGTGTTTTAAGGAACAGCTTAAAAAGAGAATCCTAATGTGATTTCTTTGTAATGGGTGTGTTCCTTATCCCACTGTCTAAACTCTTCTCCATGGCTGGACCCCCAAATAATATTCCTTTACGTGCTAAGGGGTATCTAGAGAGTGGGATAGGTTTAATAACTACCCTAACCCTAACGCGTACCCTAACCCTAAACCCTACCGTAACCCTAACACGTACCCTAATCCTAACCCGTACCCTAAACCGAGCCCTAACCCTATCACTAACCCTAACCCTAACCCTAACCCATACCCTACGCCGTACCCGCACCCCTCCCCGAATCCGTACCCTAAGCCGTACCCTAAGCCTAACCCTAAGCCTAACCCTAACCCTAGGCTACCCTTGAATGCTTCTGCCTCCAATAGATTTCCTAAGCACTAGTGTTTTAAGGAACAGCTTAAAAAGAGAATCCTAATGTGATTTCTTTATAATGGGAGTGTTCCTTATCTTATCCCAGTGTCTAGACTCTTCTCCATAGCTGGAGCCCCAAATAATATACCTTTACGTGCTAAGGAGTGTCTAGAGAGTGGGATAGGTTTAATAACTACCCTAACCCTAACACGTACCCTAACCCTAACCCCTACCCTAACCCTAACACGTACCCTATTCCTAACCCGTACCCTAAACCGAGCCCTAACCCTAACACTAACCCTAACCCTAACCCTAACCCATACCCTATGCCGTACCCGCACCCCTCACCGAACCCGTACCCTAAGCCGTACCCTAACCCTAACCCTAAGCCTAACCCTAACCCTAGGCTACCCTTGACTGCTTCTGCATCCAGTAGATTTCCTAAGCACTAGTGTTTTAAGGAACAGCTTAAAAAGAGAATCCTAATGTGATTTCTTTATAATGGGTGTGTTCCTTACCTTATCCCAGTGTCTAAACTCTTCTCCATGGCTGGACCCCCAAATAATATTCCTTTACGTGCTAAGGGGTATCTAGAGAGTGGGATAGGTTTAATAACTACCCTAACCCTAACGCGTATCCTAACCCTAACCCCTACCCTAACCCTAACACGTACCCTATTCCTAACCCGTACCTTAAACCGAGCCCTAACCCTATCACTAACCCTAACCCTAACCCTAACCCATACCCTACGCCGTACCCTCACCACTCCCCAAATCCGTACCCTAAGCCGTACCCTAACCCTAACCCTAAGCCTAACCCTAACCCTAGGCTACCCTTGACTGCTTCTGCCTCCAATAGATTTCCTAAGCACTAGTGTTTTAAGGAACAGCTTAAAAAGAGAATCCTAATGTGATTTCTTTGTAATGGGTGTGTTCCTTATCCCAGTGTCTAAACTCTTCTCCATGGCTGGACCCCCAAATAATATTCCTTTACGTGCTAAGGGGTATCTAGAGAGTGGGATAGGTTTAATAACTACCCTAACCCTAACGCGTACCCTAACCCTAAACCCTACCGTAACCCTAACACGTACCCTAATCCTAACCCGTACCCTAAACCGAGCCCTAACCCTATCACTAACCCTAACCCTAACCCTAACCCATACCCTACGCCGTACCCGCACCCCTCCCCGAATCCGTACCCTAAGCCGTACCCTAAGCCTAACCCTAAGCCTAACCCTAACCCTAGGCTACCCTTGAATGCTTCTGCCTCCAATAGATTTCCTAAGCACTAGTGTTTTAAGGAACAGCTTAAAAAGAGAATCCTAATGTGATTTCTTTATAATGGGTGTGTTCCTTATCTTATCCCAGTGTCTAGACTCTTCTCCATAGCTGGAGCCCCAAATAATATACCTTTACGTGCTAAGGAGTGTCTAGAGAGTGGGATAGGTTTAATAACTACCCTAACCCTAACACGTACCCTAACCCTAACCCCTACCCTAACCCTAACACGTACCCTATTCCTAACCCGTACCCTAAACCGAGCCCTAACCCTAACACTAACCCTAACCCTAACCCTAACCCATACCCTATGCCGTACCCGCACCCCTCACCGAACCCGTACCCTAAGCCGTACCCTAACCCTAACCCTAAGCCTAACCCTAACCCTAGGCTACCCTTGACTGCTTCTGCATCCAGTAGATTTCCTAAGCACTAGTGTTTTAAGGAACAGCTTAAAAAGAGAATCCTAATGTGATTTCTTTATAATGGGTGTGTTCCTTACCTTATCCCAGTGTCTAAACTCTTCTCCATGGCTGGAACCCCAAATAATATTCCTTTACGTGCTAAGGGGTGTCTAGAGAGTGGGATAGGTTTAATAACTACCCTAACCGTAACACGTACCCTAACCCTAACCCCTACCCTAACCCTAACACGTACCCTATTCCTAACCCGTAACCTAAACCGAGCCCTAACCCTAACACTAACCCTAACCCTAACCCTAACCCATACCCTACGCCGTACCCGCACCCCTCCCCGAACCCATACCCTAAGCCATACCCTAAGCCTAACCCTAAGCCTAACCCTAACCCTAGGCTACCCTTGACTGCTTCTGCCTCCAATAGATTTCCTAAGCACTAGTGTTTTAAGAAACAGCTTAAAAAGAGAATCCTAATGTGATTTCTTTATAATGGGTGTGTTCCTTATCTTATCCCAGTGTCTAAACTCTTCTCCATGGCTGGACCCCCATATAATATTACTTTACGTGCTAAGGGGTATCTAGAGAGTGGGATAGGTTTAATAACTACCCTAACCCTATCGCGTACCCTAACCCTAACCCCTACCCTAACCCTAACACGTACCCTATTCCTAACCCGTACCCTAAACCGAGCCCTAACCCTAACACTAACCCTAACCCTAACCCATACCCTATGCCGTACCCGCACCCCTCACCGAACCCGTACCCTAAGCCGTACCCTAACCCTAACCCTAAGCCTAACCCTAACCCTAGGCTACCCTTGACTGCTTCTGCATCCAGTAGATTTCCTAAGCACTAGTGTTTTAAGGAACAGCTTAAAAAGAGAATCCTAATGTGATTTCTTTATAATGGGTGTGTTCCTTACCTTATCCCAGTGTCTAAACTCTTCTCCATGGCTGGAACCCCAAATAATATTCCTTTACGTGCTAAGGGGTGTCTAGAGAGTGGGATAGGTTTAATAACTACCCTAACCGTAACACGTACCCTAACCCTAACCCCTACCCTAACCCTAACACGTACCCTATTCCTAACCCGTAACCTAAACCGAGCCCTAACCCTAACACTAACCCTAACCCTAACCCTAACCCATACCCTACGCCGTACCCGCACCCCTCCCCGAACCCGTACCCTAAGCCATACCCTAAGCCTAACCCTAAGCCTAACCCTAACCCTAGGCTACCCTTGACTGCTTCTGCCTCCAATAGATTTCCTAAGCACTAGTGTTTTAAGAAACAGCTTAAAAAGAGAATCCTAATGTGATTTCTTTATAATGGGTGTGTTCCTTATCTTATCCCAGTGTCTAAACTCTTCTCCATGGCTGGACCCCCATATAATATTACTTTACGTGCTAAGGGGTATCTAGAGAGTGGGATAGGTTTAATAACTACCCTAACCCTATCGCGTACCCTAACCCTAACCCCTACCCTAACCCTAACACGTACCCTAATCCTAACCCGTACCCTAACCCGAGCCCTAACCCTATCACTAACCCTAACCCTAACCCTAACCCATACCCTACGCCGTACCCGCACCCCTCCCCGAATCCGTACCCTAAGCCGTACCCTAAGCCTAACCCTAAGCCTAACCCTAACCCTAGGCTACCCTTGACTGCTTCTGCCTCCAATAGATTTCCTAAGCACTAGTGTTTTAAGGAACAGCTTAAAAAGAGAATCCTAATGTGATTTCTTTATAATGGGTGTGTTCCTTATCTTATCCTAGTGTCTAAACTCTTCTCCATGGCTGGACCCCCAAATAATATTCCTTTACGTGCTAAGGGGTATGTAGAGAGTGGGATAGGTTTAATAACTACCCTAACCCTAACGCGTACCCTAACCCTAACCCCTACCCTAACCCTAACACGTACCCTAATCCTAACCCGTACCCTAAACCGAGCCCTAACCCTAACACTAACCCTAACCCTAACCCTAACCCATACCCTACGCCGTACCCGCACCCCTCCCCGTACCCGTACCCTAAGCCGTACCCTAACCCTAACCCTATGCCTAAACCTAACCCTAGGCTACCCTTGACTGCTTCTGCCTCCAATAGATTTCCTAAGCACTAGTGTTTTAAGGAACAGCTTAAAAAGAGAATCCTAATGTGATTTCTTTATAATGGGTGTGTTCCTTATCTTATCCCAGTGTCTAAACTCTTCTCCATGGCTGGACCCCCAAATAATATTCCTTTACGTGCTAAGGGGTATCTAGAGAGTGGGATAGGTTTAATAACTACCCTAACCCTAACGCGTATCCTAACCCTAACCCCTACCCTAACCCTAACACGTACCCTATTCCTAACCCGTACCTTAAACCGAGCCCTAACCCTATCACTAACCCTAACCCTAACCCTAACCCATACCCTACGCCGTACCCTCACCACTCCCCAAATCCGTACCCTAAGCCGTACCCTAACCCTAACCCTAAGCCTAACCCTAACCCTAGGCTACCCTTGACTGCTTCTGCCTCCAATAGATTTCCTAAGCACTAGTGTTTTAAGGAACAGCTTAAAAAGAGAATCCTAATGTGATTTCTTTGTAATGGGTGTGTTCCTTATCCCAGTGTCTAAACTCTTCTCCATGGCTGGACCCCCAAATAATATTCCTTTACGTGCTAAGGGGTATCTAGAGAGTGGGATAGGTTTAATAACTACCCTAACCCTAACGCGTACCCTAACCCTAAACCCTACCGTAACCCTAACACGTACCCTAATCCTAACCCGTACCCTAAACCGAGCCCTAACCCTATCACTAACCCTAACCCTAACCCTAACCCATACCCTACGCCGTACCCGCACCCCTCCCCGAATCCGTACCCTAAGCCGTACCCTAACACTAACCCTAAGCCTAACCCTAACCCTAGGCTACCCTTGAATGCTTCTGCCTCCAATAGATTTCCTAAGCACTAGTGTTTTAAGGAACAGCTTAAAAAGAGAATCCTAATGTGATTTCTTTATAATGGGTGTGTTCCGTATCTTATCCTAGTGTCTAAACTCTTCTCCATGGCTGGACCCCCAAATAATATTCCTTTACGTGCTAAGGGGTATCTAGAGAGTGGGATAGGTTTAATAACTACCCTAACCCTAACGCGTACCCTAACCCTAACCCCTACCCTAACCCTAACACGTACCCTAATCCTAACCCGTACCCTAAACCGAGCCCTAACCCTAACACTAACCCTAACCCTAACCCTAACCCATACCCTACGCCGTACCCGCACCCCTCCCCGAACCCGTACCCTAAGCCGTACCCTAACCCTAACCCTAAGCCTAACCCTAACCCTAGGCTACCCTTGACTGCTTCTGCCTCCAATAGATTTCCTAAGCACTAGTGTTTTAAGGAACAGCTTAAAAAGAGAATCCTAATGTGATTTCTTTATAATGGGTGTGTTCCTTATCTTATCCCAGTGTCTAGACTCTTCTCCATAGCTGGAGCCCCAAATAATATACCTTTACGTGCTAAGGAGTGTCTAGAGAGTGGGATAGGTTTAATAACTACCCTAACCCTAACACGTACCCTAACCCTAACCCCTACCCTAACCCTAACACGTACCCTATTCCTAACCCGTACCCTAAACCGAGCCCTAACGCTAACACTAACCCTAACCCTAACCCTAACCCATACCCTATGCCGTACCCGCACCCCTCACCGAACCCGTACCCTAAGCCGTACCCTAACCCTAACCCTAAGCCTAACCCTAACCCTAGGCTACCCTTGACTGCTTCTGCATCCAGTAGATTTCCTAAGCACTAGTGTTTTAAGGAACAGCTTAAAAAGAGAATCCTAATGTGATTTCTTTATAATGGGTGTGTTCCTTACCTTATCCCAGTGTCTAAACTCTTCTCCATGGCTGGAACCCCAAATAATATTCCTTTACGTGCTAAGGGGTGTCTAGAGAGTGGGATAGGTTTAATAACTACCCTAACCGTAACACGTACCCTAACCCTAACCCCTACCCTAACCCTAACACGTACCCTATTCCTAACCCGTAACCTAAACCGAGCCCTAACCCTAACACTAACCCTAACCCTAACCCTAACCCATACCCTACGCCGTACCCGCACCCCTCCCCGAACCCATACCCTAAGCCATACCCTAAGCCTAACCCTAAGCCTAACCCTAACCCTAGGCTACCCTTGACTGCTTCTGCCTCCAATAGATTTCCTAAGCACTAGTGTTTTAAGAAACAGCTTAAAAAGAGAATCCTAATGTGATTTCTTTATAATGGGTGTGTTCCTTATCTTATCCCAGTGTCTAAACTCTTCTCCATGGCTGGACCCCCATATAATATTACTTTACGTGCTAAGGGGTATCTAGAGAGTGGGATAGGTTTAATAACTACCCTAACCCTATCGCGTACCCTAACCCTAACCCCTACCCTAACCCTAACACGTACCCTATTCCTAACCCGTACCCTAAACCGAGCCCTAACCCTAACACTAACCCTAACCCTAACCCATACCCTATGCCGTACCCGCACCCCTCACCGAACCCGTACCCTAAGCCGTACCCTAACCCTAACCCTAAGCCTAACCCTAACCCTAGGCTACCCTTGACTGCTTCTGCATCCAGTAGATTTCCTAAGCACTAGTGTTTTAAGGAACAGCTTAAAAAGAGAATCCTAATGTGATTTCTTTATAATGGGTGTGTTCCTTACCTTATCCCAGTGTCTAAACTCTTCTCCATGGCTGGAACCCCAAATAATATTCCTTTACGTGCTAAGGGGTGTCTAGAGAGTGGGATAGGTTTAATAACTACCCTAACCGTAACACGTACCCTAACCCTAACCCCTACCCTAACCCTAACACGTACCCTATTCCTAACCCGTAACCTAAACCGAGCCCTAACCCTAACACTAACCCTAACCCTAACCCTAACCCATACCCTACGCCGTACCCGCACCCCTCCCCGAACCCGTACCCTAAGCCATACCCTAAGCCTAACCCTAAGCCTAACCCTAACCCTAGGCTACCCTTGACTGCTTCTGCCTCCAATAGATTTCCTAAGCACTAGTGTTTTAAGAAACAGCTTAAAAAGAGAATCCTAATGTGATTTCTTTATAATGGGTGTGTTCCTTATCTTATCCCAGTGTCTAAACTCTTCTCCATGGCTGGACCCCCATATAATATTACTTTACGTGCTAAGGGGTATCTAGAGAGTGGGATAGGTTTAATAACTACCCTAACCCTATCGCGTACCCTAACCCTAACCCCTACCCTAACCCTAACACGTACCCTAATCCTAACCCGTACCCTAACCCGAGCCCTAACCCTATCACTAACCCTAACCCTAACCCTAACCCATACCCTACGCCGTACCCGCACCCCTCCCCGAATCCGTACCCTAAGCCGTACCCTAAGCCTAACCCTAAGCCTAACCCTAACCCTAGGCTACCCTTGACTGCTTCTGCCTCCAATAGATTTCCTAAGCACTAGTGTTTTAAGGAACAGCTTAAAAAGAGAATCCTAATGTGATTTCTTTATAATGGGTGTGTTCCTTATCTTATCCTAGTGTCTAAACTCTTCTCCATGGCTGGACCCCCAAATAATATTCCTTTACGTGCTAAGGGGTATGTAGAGAGTGGGATAGGTTTAATAACTACCCTAACCCTAACGCGTACCCTAACCCTAACCCCTACCCTAACCCTAACACGTACCCTAATCCTAACCCGTACCCTAAACCGAGCCCTAACCCTAACACTAACCCTAACCCTAACCCTAACCCATACCCTACGCCGTACCCGCACCCCTCCCCGTACCCGTACCCTAAGCCGTACCCTAACCCTAACCCTATGCCTAAACCTAACCCTAGGCTACCCTTGACTGCTTCTGCCTCCAATAGATTTCCTAAGCACTAGTGTTTTAAGGAACAGCTTAAAAAGAGAATCCTAATGTGATTTCTTTATAATGGGTGTGTTCCTTATCTTATCCCAGTGTCTAAACTCTTCTCCATGGCTGGACCCCCAAATAATATTCCTTTACGTGCTAAGGGGTATCTAGAGAGTGGGATAGGTTTAATAACTACCCTAACCCTAACGCGTATCCTAACCCTAACCCCTACCCTAACCCTAACACGTACCCTATTCCTAACCCGTACCTTAAACCGAGCCCTAACCCTATCACTAACCCTAACCCTAACCCTAACCCATACCCTACGCCGTACCCTCACCACTCCCCAAATCCGTACCCTAAGCCGTACCCTAACCCTAACCCTAAGCCTAACCCTAACCCTAGGCTACCCTTGACTGCTTCTGCCTCCAATAGATTTCCTAAGCACTAGTGTTTTAAGGAACAGCTTAAAAAGAGAATCCTAATGTGATTTCTTTGTAATGGGTGTGTTCCTTATCCCAGTGTCTAAACTCTTCTCCATGGCTGGACCCCCAAATAATATTCCTTTACGTGCTAAGGGGTATCTAGAGAGTGGGATAGGTTTAATAACTACCCTAACCCTAACGCGTACCCTAACCCTAAACCCTACCGTAACCCTAACACGTACCCTAATCCTAACCCGTACCCTAAACCGAGCCCTAACCCTATCACTAACCCTAACCCTAACCCTAACCCATACCCTACGCCGTACCCGCACCCCTCCCCGAATCCGCACCCTAAGCCGTACCCTAACACTAACCCTAAGCCTAACCCTAACCCTAGGCTACCCTTGAATGCTTCTGCCTCCAATAGATTTCCTAAGCACTAGTGTTTTAAGGAACAGCTTAAAAAGAGAATCCTAATGTGATTTCTTTATAATGGGTGTGTTCCGTATCTTATCCTAGTGTCTAAACTCTTCTCCATGGCTGGACCCCCAAATAATATTCCTTTACGTGCTAAGGGGTATCTAGAGAGTGGGATAGGTTTAATAACTACCCTAACCCTAACGCGTACCCTAACCCTAACCCCTACCCTAACCCTAACACGTACCCTAATCCTAACCCGTACCCTAAACCGAGCCCTAACCCTAACACTAACCCTAACCCTAACCCTAACCCATACCCTACGCCGTACCCGCACCCCTCCCCGAACCCGTACCCTAAGCCGTACCCTAACCCTAACCCTAAGCCTAACCCTAACCCTAGGCTACCCTTGACTGCTTCTGCCTCCAATAGATTTCCTAAGCACTAGTGTTTTAAGGAACAGCTTAAAAAGAGAATCCTAATGTGATTTCTTTATAATGGGTGTGTTCCTTATCTTATCCCAGTGTCTAGACTCTTCTCCATAGCTGGAGCCCCAAATAATATACCTTTACGTGCTAAGGAGTGTCTAGAGAGTGGGATAGGTTTAATAACTACCCTAACCCTAACACGTACCCTAACCCTAACCCCTACCCTAACCCTAACACGTACCCTATTCCTAACCCGTACCCTAAACCGAGCCCTAACGCTAACACTAACCCTAACCCTAACCCTAACCCATACCCTATGCCGTACCCGCACCCCTCACCGAACCCGTACCCTAAGCCGTACCCTAACCCTAACCCTAAGCCTAACCCTAACCCTAGGCTACCCTTGACTGCTTCTGCATCCAGTAGATTTCCTAAGCACTAGTGTTTTAAGGAACAGCTTAAAAAGAGAATCCTAATGTGATTTCTTTATAATGGGTGTGTTCCTTACCTTATCCCAGTGTCTAAACTCTTCTCCATGGCTGGACCCCCAAATAATATTCCTTTACGTGCTAAGGGGTATGTAGAGAGTGGGATAGGTTTAATAACTACCCTAACCCTAACGCGTACCCTAACCCTAACCCCTACCCTAACCCTAACACGTACCCTAATCCTAACCCGTACCCTAAACCGAGCCCTAACCCTAACACTAACCCTAACCCTAACCCTAACCCATACCCTACGCCGTACCCGCACCCCTCCCCGTACCCGTACCCTAAGCCGTACCCTAACCCTAACCCTATGCCTAAACCTAACCCTAGGCTACCCTTGACTGCTTCTGCCTCCAATAGATTTCCTAAGCACTAGTGTTTTAAGGAACAGCTTAAAAAGAGAATCCTAATGTGATTTCTTTATAATGGGTGTGTTCCTTATCTTATCCCAGTGTCTAAACTCTTCTCCATGGCTGGACCCCCAAATAATATTCCTTTACGTGCTAAGGGGTATCTAGAGAGTGGGATAGGTTTAATAACTACCCTAACCCTAACGCGTATCCTAACCCTAACCCCTACCCTAACCCTAACACGTACCCTATTCCTAACCCGTACCTTAAACCGAGCCCTAACCCTATCACTAACCCTAACCCTAACCCTAACCCATACCCTACGCCGTACCCTCACCACTCCCCAAATCCGTACCCTAAGCCGTACCCTAACCCTAACCCTAAGCCTAACCCTAACCCTAGGCTACCCTTGACTGCTTCTGCCTCCAATAGATTTCCTAAGCACTAGTGTTTTAAGGAACAGCTTAAAAAGAGAATCCTAATGTGATTTCTTTGTAATGGGTGTGTTCCTTATCCCAGTGTCTAAACTCTTCTCCATGGCTGGACCCCCAAATAATATTCCTTTACGTGCTAAGGGGTATCTAGAGAGTGGGATAGGTTTAATAACTACCCTAACCCTAACGCGTACCCTAACCCTAAACCCTACCGTAACCCTAACACGTACCCTAATCCTAACCCGTACCCTAAACCGAGCCCTAACCCTAACACTAACCCTAACCCTAACCCTAACCCATACCCTACGCCGTACCCGCACCCCTCCCCGTACCCGTACCCTAAGCCGTACCCTAAACCTAACCCTATGCCTAAACCTAACCCTAGGCTACCCTTGACTGCTTCTGCCTCCAATAGATTTCCTAAGCACTAGTGTTTTAAGGAACAGCTTAAAAAGAGAATCCTAATGTGATTTCTTTATAATGGGTGTGTTCCTTATCTTATCCCAGTGTCTAAACTCTTCTCCATGGCTGGACCCCCAAATAATATTCCTTTACGTGCTAAGGGGTGTCTAGAGAGTGGGATAGGTTTAATAACTACCCTAACCGTAACACGTACCCTAACCCTAACCCCTACCCTAACCCTAACACGTACCCTATTCCTAACCCGTAACCTAAACCGAGCCCTAACCCTAACACTAACCCTAACCCTAACCCTAACCCATACCCTACGCCGTACCCGCACCCCTCCCCGAACCCATACCCTAAGCCATACCCTAAGCCTAACCCTAAGCCTAACCCTAACCCTAGGCTACCCTTGACTGCTTCTGCCTCCAATAGATTTCCTAAGCACTAGTGTTTTAAGAAACAGCTTAAAAAGAGAATCCTAATGTGATTTCTTTATAATGGGTGTGTTCCTTATCTTATCCCAGTGTCTAAACTCTTCTCCATGGCTGGACCCCCATATAATATTACTTTACGTGCTAAGGGGTATCTAGAGAGTGGGATAGGTTTAATAACTACCCTAACCCTATCGCGTACCCTAACCCTAACCCCTACCCTAACCCTAACACGTACCCTATTCCTAACCCGTACCCTAAACCGAGCCCTAACCCTAACACTAACCCTAACCCTAACCCATACCCTATGCCGTACCCGCACCCCTCACCGAACCCGTACCCTAAGCCGTACCCTAACCCTAACCCTAAGCCTAACCCTAACCCTAGGCTACCCTTGACTGCTTCTGCATCCAGTAGATTTCCTAAGCACTAGTGTTTTAAGGAACAGCTTAAAAAGAGAATCCTAATGTGATTTCTTTATAATGGGTGTGTTCCTTACCTTATCCCAGTGTCTAAACTCTTCTCCATGGCTGGAACCCCAAATAATATTCCTTTACGTGCTAAGGGGTGTCTAGAGAGTGGGATAGGTTTAATAACTACCCTAACCGTAACACGTACCCTAACCCTAACCCCTACCCTAACCCTAACACGTACCCTATTCCTAACCCGTAACCTAAACCGAGCCCTAACCCTAACACTAACCCTAACCCTAACCCTAACCCATACCCTACGCCGTACCCGCACCCCTCCCCGAACCCGTACCCTAAGCCATACCCTAAGCCTAACCCTAAGCCTAACCCTAACCCTAGGCTACCCTTGACTGCTTCTGCCTCCAATAGATTTCCTAAGCACTAGTGTTTTAAGAAACAGCTTAAAAAGAGAATCCTAATGTGATTTCTTTATAATGGGTGTGTTCCTTATCTTATCCCAGTGTCTAAACTCTTCTCCATGGCTGGACCCCCATATAATATTACTTTACGTGCTAAGGGGTATCTAGAGAGTGGGATAGGTTTAATAACTACCCTAACCCTATCGCGTACCCTAACCCTAACCCCTACCCTAACCCTAACACGTACCCTAATCCTAACCCGTACCCTAACCCGAGCCCTAACCCTATCACTAACCCTAACCCTAACCCTAACCCATACCCTACGCCGTACCCGCACCCCTCCCCGAATCCGTACCCTAAGCCGTACCCTAAGCCTAACCCTAAGCCTAACCCTAACCCTAGGCTACCCTTGACTGCTTCTGCCTCCAATAGATTTCCTAAGCACTAGTGTTTTAAGGAACAGCTTAAAAAGAGAATCCTAATGTGATTTCTTTATAATGGGTGTGTTCCTTATCTTATCCTAGTGTCTAAACTCTTCTCCATGGCTGGACCCCCAAATAATATTCCTTTACGTGCTAAGGGGTATGTAGAGAGTGGGATAGGTTTAATAACTACCCTAACCCTAACGCGTACCCTAACCCTAACCCCTACCCTAACCCTAACACGTACCCTAATCCTAACCCGTACCCTAAACCGAGCCCTAACCCTAACACTAACCCTAACCCTAACCCTAACCCATACCCTACGCCGTACCCGCACCCCTCCCCGTACCCGTACCCTAAGCCGTACCCTAACCCTAACCCTATGCCTAAACCTAACCCTAGGCTACCCTTGACTGCTTCTGCCTCCAATAGATTTCCTAAGCACTAGTGTTTTAAGGAACAGCTTAAAAAGAGAATCCTAATGTGATTTCTTTATAATGGGTGTGTTCCTTATCTTATCCCAGTGTCTAAACTCTTCTCCATGGCTGGACCCCCAAATAATATTCCTTTACGTGCTAAGGGGTATCTAGAGAGTGGGATAGGTTTAATAACTACCCTAACCCTAACGCGTATCCTAACCCTAACCCCTACCCTAACCCTAACACGTACCCTATTCCTAACCCGTACCTTAAACCGAGCCCTAACCCTATCACTAACCCTAACCCTAACCCTAACCCATACCCTACGCCGTACCCTCACCACTCCCCAAATCCGTACCCTAAGCCGTACCCTAACCCTAACCCTAAGCCTAACCCTAACCCTAGGCTACCCTTGACTGCTTCTGCCTCCAATAGATTTCCTAAGCACTAGTGTTTTAAGGAACAGCTTAAAAAGAGAATCCTAATGTGATTTCTTTGTAATGGGTGTGTTCCTTATCCCAGTGTCTAAACTCTTCTCCATGGCTGGACCCCCAAATAATATTCCTTTACGTGCTAAGGGGTATCTAGAGAGTGGGATAGGTTTAATAACTACCCTAACCCTAACGCGTACCCTAACCCTAAACCCTACCGTAACCCTAACACGTACCCTAATCCTAACCCGTACCCTAAACCGAGCCCTAACCCTATCACTAACCCTAACCCTAACCCTAACCCATACCCTACGCCGTACCCGCACCCCTCCCCGAATCCGTACCCTAAGCCGTACCCTAACACTAACCCTAAGCCTAACCCTAACCCTAGGCTACCCTTGAATGCTTCTGCCTCCAATAGATTTCCTAAGCACTAGTGTTTTAAGGAACAGCTTAAAAAGAGAATCCTAATGTGATTTCTTTATAATGGGTGTGTTCCGTATCTTATCCTAGTGTCTAAACTCTTCTCCATGGCTGGACCCCCAAATAATATTCCTTTACGTGCTAAGGGGTATCTAGAGAGTGGGATAGGTTTAATAACTACCCTAACCCTAACGCGTACCCTAACCCTAACCCCTACCCTAACCCTAACACGTACCCTAATCCTAACCCGTACCCTAAACCGAGCCCTAACCCTAACACTAACCCTAACCCTAACCCTAACCCATACCCTACGCCGTACCCGCACCCCTCCCCGAACCCGTACCCTAAGCCGTACCCTAACCCTAACCCTAAGCCTAACCCTAACCCTAGGCTACCCTTGACTGCTTCTGCCTCCAATAGATTTCCTAAGCACTAGTGTTTTAAGGAACAGCTTAAAAAGAGAATCCTAATGTGATTTCTTTATAATGGGTGTGTTCCTTATCTTATCCCAGTGTCTAGACTCTTCTCCATAGCTGGAGCCCCAAATAATATACCTTTACGTGCTAAGGAGTGTCTAGAGAGTGGGATAGGTTTAATAACTACCCTAACCCTAACACGTACCCTAACCCTAACCCCTACCCTAACCCTAACACGTACCCTATTCCTAACCCGTACCCTAAACCGAGCCCTAACGCTAACACTAACCCTAACCCTAACCCTAACCCATACCCTATGCCGTACCCGCACCCCTCACCGAACCCGTACCCTAAGCCGTACCCTAACCCTAACCCTAAGCCTAACCCTAACCCTAGGCTACCCTTGACTGCTTCTGCATCCAGTAGATTTCCTAAGCACTAGTGTTTTAAGGAACAGCTTAAAAAGAGAATCCTAATGTGATTTCTTTATAATGGGTGTGTTCCTTACCTTATCCCAGTGTCTAAACTCTTCTCCATGGCTGGACCCCCAAATAATATTCCTTTACGTGCTAAGGGGTATGTAGAGAGTGGGATAGGTTTAATAACTACCCTAACCCTAACGCGTACCCTAACCCTAACCCCTACCCTAACCCTAACACGTACCCTAATCCTAACCCGTACCCTAAACCGAGCCCTAACCCTAACACTAACCCTAACCCTAACCCTAACCCATACCCTACGCCGTACCCGCACCCCTCCCCGTACCCGTACCCTAAGCCGTACCCTAACCCTAACCCTATGCCTAAACCTAACCCTAGGCTACCCTTGACTGCTTCTGCCTCCAATAGATTTCCTAAGCACTAGTGTTTTAAGGAACAGCTTAAAAAGAGAATCCTAATGTGATTTCTTTATAATGGGTGTGTTCCTTATCTTATCCCAGTGTCTAAACTCTTCTCCATGGCTGGACCCCCAAATAATATTCCTTTACGTGCTAAGGGGTATCTAGAGAGTGGGATAGGTTTAATAACTACCCTAACCCTAACGCGTATCCTAACCCTAACCCCTACCCTAACCCTAACACGTACCCTATTCCTAACCCGTACCTTAAACCGAGCCCTAACCCTATCACTAACCCTAACCCTAACCCTAACCCATACCCTACGCCGTACCCTCACCACTCCCCAAATCCGTACCCTAAGCCGTACCCTAACCCTAACCCTAAGCCTAACCCTAACCCTAGGCTACCCTTGACTGCTTCTGCCTCCAATAGATTTCCTAAGCACTAGTGTTTTAAGGAACAGCTTAAAAAGAGAATCCTAATGTGATTTCTTTGTAATGGGTGTGTTCCTTATCCCAGTGTCTAAACTCTTCTCCATGGCTGGACCCCCAAATAATATTCCTTTACGTGCTAAGGGGTATCTAGAGAGTGGGATAGGTTTAATAACTACCCTAACCCTAACGCGTACCCTAACCCTAAACCCTACCGTAACCCTAACACGTACCCTAATCCTAACCCGTACCCTAAACCGAGCCCTAACCCTATCACTAACCCTAACCCTAACCCTAACCCATACCCTACGCCGTACCCGCACCCCTCCCCGAATCCGTACCCTAAGCCGTACCCTAAGCCTAACCCTAAGCCTAACCCTAACCCTAGGCTACCCTTGAATGCTTCTGCCTCCAATAGATTTCCTAAGCACTAGTGTTTTAAGGAACAGCTTAAAAAGAGAATCCTAATGTGATTTCTTTATAATGGGTGTGTTCCTTATCTTATCCCAGTGTCTAGACTCTTCTCCATAGCTGGAGCCCCAAATAATATACCTTTACGTGCTAAGGAGTGTCTAGAGAGTGGGATAGGTTTAATAACTACCCTAACCCTAACACGTACCCTAACCCTAACCCCTACCCTAACCCTAACACGTACCCTATTCCTAACCCGTACCCTAAACCGAGCCCTAACCCTAACACTAACCCTAACCCTAACCCTAACCCATACCCTATGCCGTACCCGCACCCCTCACCGAACCCGTACCCTAAGCCGTACCCTAACCCTAACCCTAAGCCTAACCCTAACCCTAGGCTACCCTTGACTGCTTCTGCATCCAGTAGATTTCCTAAGCACTAGTGTTTTAAGGAACAGCTTAAAAAGAGAATCCTAATGTGATTTCTTTATAATGGGTGTGTTCCTTACCTTATCCCAGTGTCTAAACTCTTCTCCATGGCTGGAACCCCAAATAATATTCCTTTACGTGCTAAGGGGTGTCTAGAGAGTGGGATAGGTTTAATAACTACCCTAACCGTAACACGTACCCTAACCCTAACCCCTACCCTAACCCTAACACGTACCCTATTCCTAACCCGTAACCTAAACCGAGCCCTAACCCTAACACTAACCCTAACCCTAACCCTAACCCATACCCTACGCCGTACCCGCACCCCTCCCCGAACCCATACCCTAAGCCATACCCTAAGCCTAACCCTAAGCCTAACCCTAACCCTAGGCTACCCTTGACTGCTTCTGCCTCCAATAGATTTCCTAAGCACTAGTGTTTTAAGAAACAGCTTAAAAAGAGAATCCTAATGTGATTTCTTTATAATGGGTGTGTTCCTTATCTTATCCCAGTGTCTAAACTCTTCTCCATGGCTGGACCCCCATATAATATTACTTTACGTGCTAAGGGGTATCTAGAGAGTGGGATAGGTTTAATAACTACCCTAACCCTATCGCGTACCCTAACCCTAACCCCTACCCTAACCCTAACACGTACCCTATTCCTAACCCGTACCCTAAACCGAGCCCTAACCCTAACACTAACCCTAACCCTAACCCATACCCTATGCCGTACCCGCACCCCTCACCGAACCCGTACCCTAAGCCGTACCCTAACCCTAACCCTAAGCCTAACCCTAACCCTAGGCTACCCTTGACTGCTTCTGCATCCAGTAGATTTCCTAAGCACTAGTGTTTTAAGGAACAGCTTAAAAAGAGAATCCTAATGTGATTTCTTTATAATGGGTGTGTTCCTTACCTTATCCCAGTGTCTAAACTCTTCTCCATGGCTGGAACCCCAAATAATATTCCTTTACGTGCTAAGGGGTGTCTAGAGAGTGGGATAGGTTTAATAACTACCCTAACCGTAACACGTACCCTAACCCTAACCCCTACCCTAACCCTAACACGTACCCTATTCCTAACCCGTAACCTAAACCGAGCCCTAACCCTAACACTAACCCTAACCCTAACCCTAACCCATACCCTACGCCGTACCCGCACCCCTCCCCGAACCCGTACCCTAAGCCATACCCTAAGCCTAACCCTAAGCCTAACCCTAACCCTAGGCTACCCTTGACTGCTTCTGCCTCCAATAGATTTCCTAAGCACTAGTGTTTTAAGAAACAGCTTAAAAAGAGAATCCTAATGTGATTTCTTTATAATGGGTGTGTTCCTTATCTTATCCCAGTGTCTAAACTCTTCTCCATGGCTGGACCCCCATATAATATTACTTTACGTGCTAAGGGGTATCTAGAGAGTGGGATAGGTTTAATAACTACCCTAACCCTATCGCGTACCCTAACCCTAACCCCTACCCTAACCCTAACACGTACCCTAATCCTAACCCGTACCCTAACCCGAGCCCTAACCCTATCACTAACCCTAACCCTAACCCTAACCCATACCCTACGCCGTACCCGCACCCCTCCCCGAATCCGTACCCTAAGCCGTACCCTAAGCCTAACCCTAAGCCTAACCCTAACCCTAGGCTACCCTTGACTGCTTCTGCCTCCAATAGATTTCCTAAGCACTAGTGTTTTAAGGAACAGCTTAAAAAGAGAATCCTAATGTGATTTCTTTATAATGGGTGTGTTCCTTATCTTATCCCAGTGTCTAGACTCTTCTCCATAGCTGGAGCCCCAAATAATATACCTTTACGTGCTAAGGAGTGTCTAGAGAGTGGGATAGGTTTAATAACTACCCTAACCCTAACACGTACCCTAACCCTAACCCCTACCCTAACCCTAACACGTACCCTATTCCTAACCCGTACCCTAAACCGAGCCCTAACGCTAACACTAACCCTAACCCTAACCCTAACCCATACCCTATGCCGTACCCGCACCCCTCACCGAACCCGTACCCTAAGCCGTACCCTAACCCTAACCCTAAGCCTAACCCTAACCCTAGGCTACCCTTGACTGCTTCTGCATCCAGTAGATTTCCTAAGCACTAGTGTTTTAAGGAACAGCTTAAAAAGAGAATCCTAATGTGATTTCTTTATAATGGGTGTGTTCCTTACCTTATCCCAGTGTCTAAACTCTTCTCCATGGCTGGACCCCCAAATAATATTCCTTTACGTGCTAAGGGGTATGTAGAGAGTGGGATAGGTTTAATAACTACCCTAACCCTAACGCGTACCCTAACCCTAACCCCTACCCTAACCCTAACACATACCCTAATCCTAACCCGTACCCTAAACCGAGCCCTAACCCTAACACTAACCCTAACCCTAACCCTAACCCATACCCTACGCCGTACCCGCACCCCTCCCCGTACCCGTACCCTAAGCCGTACCCTAACCCTAACCCTATGCCTAAACCTAACCCTAGGCTACCCTTGACTGCTTCTGCCTCCAATAGATTTCCTAAGCACTAGTGTTTTAAGGAACAGCTTAAAAAGAGAATCCTAATGTGATTTCTTTATAATGGGTGTGTTCCTTATCTTATCCCAGTGTCTAAACTCTTCTCCATGGCTGGACCCCCAAATAATATTCCTTTACGTGCTAAGGGGTATCTAGAGAGTGGGATAGGTTTAATAACTACCCTAACCCTAACGCGTATCCTAACCCTAACCCCTACCCTAACCCTAACACGTACCCTATTCCTAACCCGTACCTTAAACCGAGCCCTAACCCTATCACTAACCCTAACCCTAACCCTAACCCATACCCTACGCCGTACCCTCACCACTCCCCAAATCCGTACCCTAAGCCGTACCCTAACCCTAACCCTAAGCCTAACCCTAACCCTAGGCTACCCTTGACTGCTTCTGCCTCCAATAGATTTCCTAAGCACTAGTGTTTTAAGGAACAGCTTAAAAAGAGAATCCTAATGTGATTTCTTTGTAATGGGTGTGTTCCTTATCCCAGTGTCTAAACTCTTCTCCATGGCTGGACCCCCAAATAATATTCCTTTACGTGCTAAGGGGTATCTAGAGAGTGGGATAGGTTTAATAACTACCCTAACCCTAACGCGTACCCTAACCCTAAACCCTACCGTAACCCTAACACGTACCCTAATCCTAACCCGTACCCTAAACCGAGCCCTAACCCTAACACTAACCCTAACCCTAACCCTAACCCATACCCTACGCCGTACCCGCACCCCTCCCCGTACCCGTACCCTAAGCCGTACCCTAACCCTAACCCTATGCCTAAACCTAACCCTAGGCTACCCTTGACTGCTTCTGCCTCCAATAGATTTCCTAAGCACTAGTGTTTTAAGGAACAGCTTAAAAAGAGAATCCTAATGTGATTTCTTTATAATGGGTGTGTTCCTTATCTTATCCCAGTGTCTAAACTCTTCTCCATGGCTGGACCCCCAAATAATATTCCTTTACGTGCTAAGGGGTGTCTAGAGAGTGGGATAGGTTTAATAACTACCCTAACCGTAACACGTACCCTAACCCTAACCCCTACCCTAACCCTAACACGTACCCTATTCCTAACCCGTAACCTAAACCGAGCCCTAACCCTAACACTAACCCTAACCCTTACCCTAACCCATACCCTACGCCGTACCCGCACCCCTCCCCGAACCCATACCCTAAGCCATACCCTAAGCCTAACCCTAAGCCTAACCCTAACCCTAGGCTACCCTTGACTGCTTCTGCCTCCAATAGATTTCCTAAGCACTAGTGTTTTAAGAAACAGCTTAAAAAGAGAATCCTAATGTGATTTCTTTATAATGGGTGTGTTCCTTATCTTATCCCAGTGTCTAAACTCTTCTCCATGGCTGGACCCCCATATAATATTACTTTACGTGCTAAGGGGTATCTAGAGAGTGGGATAGGTTTAATAACTACCCTAACCCTATCGCGTACCCTAACCCTAACCCCTACCCTAACCCTAACACGTACCCTATTCCTAACCCGTACCCTAAACCGAGCCCTAACCCTAACACTAACCCTAACCCTAACCCATACCCTATGCCGTACCCGCACCCCTCACCGAACCCGTACCCTAAGCCGTACCCTAACCCTAACCCTAAGCCTAACCCTAACCCTAGGCTACCCTTGACTGCTTCTGCATCCAGTAGATTTCCTAAGCACTAGTGTTTTAAGGAACAGCTTAAAAAGAGAATCCTAATGTGATTTCTTTATAATGGGTGTGTTCCTTACCTTATCCCAGTGTCTAAACTCTTCTCCATGGCTGGAACCCCAAATAATATTCCTTTACGTGCTAAGGGGTGTCTAGAGAGTGGGATAGGTTTAATAACTACCCTAACCGTAACACGTACCCTAACCCTAACCCCTACCCTAACCCTAACACGTACCCTATTCCTAACCCGTAACCTAAACCGAGCCCTAACCCTAACACTAACCCTAACCCTAACCCTAACCCATACCCTACGCCGTACCCGCACCCCTCCCCGAACCCGTACCCTAAGCCATACCCTAAGCCTAACCCTAAGCCTAACCCTAACCCTAGGCTACCCTTGACTGCTTCTGCCTCCAATAGATTTCCTAAGCACTAGTGTTTTAAGAAACAGCTTAAAAAGAGAATCCTAATGTGATTTCTTTATAATGGGTGTGTTCCTTATCTTATCCCAGTGTCTAAACTCTTCTCCATGGCTGGACCCCCATATAATATTACTTTACGTGCTAAGGGGTATCTAGAGAGTGGGATAGGTTTAATAACTACCCTAACCCTATCGCGTACCCTAACCCTAACCCCTACCCTAACCCTAACACGTACCCTAATCCTAACCCGTACCCTAACCCGAGCCCTAACCCTATCACTAACCCTAACCCTAACCCTAACCCATACCCTACGCCGTACCCGCACCCCTCCCCGAATCCGTACCCTAAGCCGTACCCTAAGCCTAACCCTAAGCCTAACCCTAACCCTAGGCTACCCTTGACTGCTTCTGCCTCCAATAGATTTCCTAAGCACTAGTGTTTTAAGGAACAGCTTAAAAAGAGAATCCTAATGTGATTTCTTTATAATGGGTGTGTTCCTTATCTTATCCTAGTGTCTAAACTCTTCTCCATGGCTGGACCCCCAAATAATATTCCTTTACGTGCTAAGGGGTATGTAGAGAGTGGGATAGGTTTAATAACTACCCTAACCCTAACGCGTACCCTAACCCTAACCCCTACCCTAACCCTAACACGTACCCTAATCCTAACCCGTACCCTAAACCGAGCCCTAACCCTAACACTAACCCTAACCCTAACCCTAACCCATACCCTACGCCGTACCCGCACCCCTCCCCGTACCCGTACCCTAAGCCGTACCCTAACCCTAACCCTATGCCTAAACCTAACCCTAGGCTACCCTTGACTGCTTCTGCCTCCAATAGATTTCCTAAGCACTAGTGTTTTAAGGAACAGCTTAAAAAGAGAATCCTAATGTGATTTCTTTATAATGGGTGTGTTCCTTATCTTATCCCAGTGTCTAAACTCTTCTCCATGGCTGGACCCCCAAATAATATTCCTTTACGTGCTAAGGGGTATCTAGAGAGTGGGATAGGTTTAATAACTACCCTAACCCTAACGCGTATCCTAACCCTAACCCCTACCCTAACCCTAACACGTACCCTATTCCTAACCCGTACCTTAAACCGAGCCCTAACCCTATCACTAACCCTAACCCTAACCCTAACCCATACCCTACGCCGTACCCTCACCACTCCCCAAATCCGTACCCTAAGCCGTACCCTAACCCTAACCCTAAGCCTAACCCTAACCCTAGGCTACCCTTGACTGCTTCTGCCTCCAATAGATTTCCTAAGCACTAGTGTTTTAAGGAACAGCTTAAAAAGAGAATCCTAATGTGATTTCTTTGTAATGGGTGTGTTCCTTATCCCAGTGTCTAAACTCTTCTCCATGGCTGGACCCCCAAATAATATTCCTTTACGTGCTAAGGGGTATCTAGAGAGTGGGATAGGTTTAATAACTACCCTAACCCTAACGCGTACCCTAACCCTAAACCCTACCGTAATCCTAACACGTACCCTAATCCTAACCCGTACCCTAAACCGAGCCCTAACCCTATCACTAACCCTAACCCTAACCCTAACCCATACCCTACGCCGTACCCGCACCCCTCCCCGAATCCGTACCCTAAGCCGTACCCTAACACTAACCCTAAGCCTAACCCTAACCCTAGGCTACCCTTGAATGCTTCTGCCTCCAATAGATTTCCTAAGCACTAGTGTTTTAAGGAACAGCTTAAAAAGAGAATCCTAATGTGATTTCTTTATAATGGGTGTGTTCCGTATCTTATCCTAGTGTCTAAACTCTTCTCCATGGCTGGACCCCCAAATAATATTCCTTTACGTGCTAAGGGGTATCTAGAGAGTGGGATAGGTTTAATAACTACCCTAACCCTAACGCGTACCCTAACCCTAACCCCTACCCTAACCCTAACACGTACCCTAATCCTAACCCGTACCCTAAACCGAGCCCTAACCCTAACACTAACCCTAACCCTAACCCTAACCCATACCCTACGCCGTACCCGCACCCCTCCCCGAACCCGTACCCTAAGCCGTACCCTAACCCTAACCCTAAGCCTAACCCTAACCCTAGGCTACCCTTGACTGCTTCTGCCTCCAATAGATTTCCTAAGCACTAGTGTTTTAAGGAACAGCTTAAAAAGAGAATCCTAATGTGATTTCTTTATAATGGGTGTGTTCCTTATCTTATCCCAGTGTCTAGACTCTTCTCCATAGCTGGAGCCCCAAATAATATACCTTTACGTGCTAAGGAGTGTCTAGAGAGTGGGATAGGTTTAATAACTACCCTAACCCTAACACGTACCCTAACCCTAACCCCTACCCTAACCCTAACACGTACCCTATTCCTAACCCGTACCCTAAACCGAGCCCTAACGCTAACACTAACCCTAACCCTAACCCTAACCCATACCCTATGCCGTACCCGCACCCCTCACCGAACCCGTACCCTAAGCCGTACCCTAACCCTAACCCTAAGCCTAACCCTAACCCTAGGCTACCCTTGACTGCTTCTGCATCCAGTAGATTTCCTAAGCACTAGTGTTTTAAGGAACAGCTTAAAAAGAGAATCCTAATGTGATTTCTTTATAATGGGTGTGTTCCTTACCTTATCCCAGTGTCTAAACTCTTCTCCATGGCTGGACCCCCAAATAATATTCCTTTACGTGCTAAGGGGTATGTAGAGAGTGGGATAGGTTTAATAACTACCCTAACCCTAACGCGTACCCTAACCCTAACCCCTACCCTAACCCTAACACGTACCCTAATCCTAACCCGTACCCTAAACCGAGCCCTAACCCTAACACTAACCCTAACCCTAACCCTAACCCATACCCTACGCCGTACCCGCACCCCTCCCCGTACCCGTACCCTAAGCCGTACCCTAACCCTAACCCTATGCCTAAACCTAACCCTAGGCTACCCTTGACTGCTTCTGCCTCCAATAGATTTCCTAAGCACTAGTGTTTTAAGGAACAGCTTAAAAAGAGAATCCTAATGTGATTTCTTTATAATGGGTGTGTTCCTTATCTTATCCCAGTGTCTAAACTCTTCTCCATGGCTGGACCCCCAAATAATATTCCTTTACGTGCTAAGGGGTATCTAGAGAGTGGGATAGGTTTAATAACTACCCTAACCCTAACGCGTATCCTAACCCTAACCCCTACCCTAACCCTAACACGTACCCTATTCCTAACCCGTACCTTAAACCGAGCCCTAACCCTATCACTAACCCTAACCCTAACCCTAACCCATACCCTACGCCGTACCCTCACCACTCCCCAAATCCGTACCCTAAGCCGTACCCTAACCCTAACCCTAAGCCTAACCCTAACCCTAGGCTACCCTTGACTGCTTCTGCCTCCAATAGATTTCCTAAGCACTAGTGTTTTAAGGAACAGCTTAAAAAGAGAATCCTAATGTGATTTCTTTGTAATGGGTGTGTTCCTTATCCCAGTGTCTAAACTCTTCTCCATGGCTGGACCCCCAAATAATATTCCTTTACGTGCTAAGGGGTATCTAGAGAGTGGGATAGGTTTAATAACTACCCTAACCCTAACGCGTACCCTAACCCTAAACCCTACCGTAACCCTAACACGTACCCTAATCCTAACCCGTACCCTAAACCGAGCCCTAACCCTATCACTAACCCTAACCCTAACCCTAACCCATACCCTACGCCGTACCCGCACCCCTCCCCGAATCCGTACCCTAAGCCGTACCCTAAGCCTAACCCTAAGCCTAACCCTAACCCTAGGCTACCCTTGAATGCTTCTGCCTCCAATAGATTTCCTAAGCACTAGTGTTTTAAGGAACAGCTTAAAAAGAGAATCCTAATGTGATTTCTTTATAATGGGTGTGTTCCTTATCTTATCCCAGTGTCTAAACTCTTCTCCATGGCTGGACCCCCAAATAATATTCCTTTACGTGCTAAGGGGTATCTAGAGAGTGGGATAGGTTTAATAACTACCCTAACCCTAACGCGTATCCTAACCCTAACCCCTACCCTAACCCTAACACGTACCCTATTCCTAACCCGTACCTTAAACCGAGCCCTAACCCTATCACTAACCCTAACCCTAACCCTAACCCATACCCTACGCCGTACCCTCACCACTCCCCAAATCCGTACCCTAAGCCGTACCCTAACCCTAACCCTAAGCCTAACCCTAACCCTAGGCTACCCTTGACTGCTTCTGCCTCCAATAGATTTCCTAAGCACTAGTGTTTTAAGGAACAGCTTAAAAAGAGAATCCTAATGTGATTTCTTTGTAATGGGTGTGTTCCTTATCCCACTGTCTAAACTCTTCTCCATGGCTGGACCCCCAAATAATATTCCTTTACGTGCTAAGGGGTATCTAGAGAGTGGGATAGGTTTAATAACTACCCTAACCCTAACGCGTACCCTAACCCTAAACCCTACCGTAACCCTAACACGTACCCTAATCCTAACCCGTACCCTAAACCGAGCCCTAACCCTATCACTAACCCTAACCCTAACCCTAACCCATACCCTACGCCGTACCCGCACCCCTCCCCGAATCCGTACCCTAAGCCGTACCCTAAGCCTAACCCTAAGCCTAACCCTAACCCTAGGCTACCCTTGAATGCTTCTGCCTCCAATAGATTTCCTAAGCACTAGTGTTTTAAGGAACAGCTTAAAAAGAGAATCCTAATGTGATTTCTTTATAATGGGAGTGTTCCTTATCTTATCCCAGTGTCTAGACTCTTCTCCATAGCTGGAGCCCCAAATAATATACCTTTACGTGCTAAGGAGTGTCTAGAGAGTGGGATAGGTTTAATAACTACCCTAACCCTAACACGTACCCTAACCCTAACCCCTACCCTAACCCTAACACGTACCCTATTCCTAACCCGTACCCTAAACCGAGCCCTAACCCTAACACTAACCCTAACCCTAACCCTAACCCATACCCTATGCCGTACCCGCACCCCTCACCGAACCCGTACCCTAAGCCGTACCCTAACCCTAACCCTAAGCCTAACCCTAACCCTAGGCTACCCTTGACTGCTTCTGCATCCAGTAGATTTCCTAAGCACTAGTGTTTTAAGGAACAGCTTAAAAAGAGAATCCTAATGTGATTTCTTTATAATGGGTGTGTTCCTTACCTTATCCCAGTGTCTAAACTCTTCTCCATGGCTGGACCCCCAAATAATATTCCTTTACGTGCTCAGGGGTATGTAGAGAGTGGGATAGGTTTAATAACTACCCTAACCCTAACGCGTACCCTAACCCTAACCCCTACCCTAACCCTAACACGTACCCTAATCCTAACCCGTACCCTAAACCGAGCCCTAACCCTAACACTAACCCTAACCCGTACCCTAACCCATACCCTACGCCGTACCCGCACCCCTCCCCGTACCCGTACCCTAAGCCGTACCCTAACCCTAACCCTATGCCTAAACCTAACCCTAGGCTACCCTTGACTGCTTCTGCCTCCAATAGATTTCCTAAGCACTAGTGTTTTAAGGAACAGCTTAAAAAGAGAATCCTAATGTGATTTCTTTATAATGGGTGTGTTCCTTATCTTATCCCAGTGTCTAAACTCTTCTCCATGGCTGGACCCCCAAATAATATTCCTTTACGTGCTAAGGGGTATCTAGAGAGTGGGATAGGTTTAATAACTACCCTAACCCTAACGCGTATCCTAACCCTAACCCCTACCCTAACCCTAACACGTACCCTATTCCTAACCCGTACCTTAAACCGAGCCCTAACCCTATCACTAACCCTAACCCTAACCCTAACCCATACCCTACGCCGTACCCTCACCACTCCCCAAATCCGTACCCTAAGCCGTACCCTAACCCTAACCCTAAGCCTAACCCTAACCCTAGGCTACCCTTGACTGCTTCTGCCTCCAATAGATTTCCTAAGCACTAGTGTTTTAAGGAACAGCTTAAAAAGAGAATCCTAATGTGATTTCTTTGTAATGGGTGTGTTCCTTATCCCAGTGTCTAAACTCTTCTCCATGGCTGGACCCCCAAATAATATTCCTTTACGTGCTAAGGGGTATCTAGAGAGTGGGATAGGTTTAATAACTACCCTAACCCTAACGCGTACCCTAACCCTAAACCCTACCGTAACCCTAACACGTACCCTAATCCTAACCCGTACCCTAAACCGAGCCCTAACCCTAACACTAACCCTAACCCTAACCCTAACCCATACCCTACGCCGTACCCGCACCCCTCCCCGTACCCGTACCCTAAGCCGTACCCTAACCCTAACCCTATGCCTAAACCTAACCCTAGGCTACCCTTGACTGCTTCTGCCTCCAATAGATTTCCTAAGCACTAGTGTTTTAAGGAACAGCTTAAAAAGAGAATCCTAATGTGATTTCTTTATAATGGGTGTGTTCCTTATCTTATCCCAGTGTCTAAACTCTTCTCCATGGCTGGACCCCCAAATAATATTCCTTTACGTGCTAAGGGGTATCTAGAGAGTGGGATAGGTTTAATAACTACCCTAACCCTAACGCGTATCCTAACCCTAACCCCTACCCTAACCCTAACACGTACCCTATTCCTAACCCGTACCTTAAACCGAGCCCTAACCCTATCACTAACCCTAACCCTAACCCTAACCCATACCCTACGCCGTACCCTCACCACTCCCCAAATCCGTACCCTAAGCCGTACCCTAACCCTAACCCTAAGCCTAACCCTAACCCTAGGCTACCCTTGACTGCTTCTGCCTCCAATAGATTTCCTAAGCACTAGTGTTTTAAGGAACAGCTTAAAAAGAGAATCCTAATGTGATTTCTTTGTAATGGGTGTGTTCCTTATCCCACTGTCTAAACTCTTCTCCATGGCTGGACCCCCAAATAATATTCCTTTACGTGCTAAGGGGTATCTAGAGAGTGGGATAGGTTTAATAACTACCCTAACCCTAACGCGTACCCTAACCCTAAACCCTACCGTAACCCTAACACGTACCCTAATCCTAACCCGTACCCTAAACCGAGCCCTAACCCTATCACTAACCCTAACCCTAACCCTAACCCATACCCTACGCCGTACCCGCACCCCTCCCCGAATCCGTACCCTAAGCCGTACCCTAAGCCTAACCCTAAGCCTAACCCTAACCCTAGGCTACCCTTGAATGCTTCTGCCTCCAATAGATTTCCTAAGCACTAGTGTTTTAAGGAACAGCTTAAAAAGAGAATCCTAATGTGATTTCTTTATAATGGGAGTGTTCCTTATCTTATCCCAGTGTCTAGACTCTTCTCCATAGCTGGAGCCCCAAATAATATACCTTTACGTGCTAAGGAGTGTCTAGAGAGTGGGATAGGTTTAATAACTACCCTAACCCTAACACGTACCCTAACCCTAACCCCTACCCTAACCCTAACACGTACCCTATTCCTAACCCGTACCCTAAACCGAGCCCTAACCCTAACACTAACCCTAACCCTAACCCTAACCCATACCCTATGCCGTACCCGCACCCCTCACCGAACCCGTACCCTAAGCCGTACCCTAACCCTAACCCTAAGCCTAACCCTAACCCTAGGCTACCCTTGACTGCTTCTGCATCCAGTAGATTTCCTAAGCACTAGTGTTTTAAGGAACAGCTTAAAAAGAGAATCCTAATGTGATTTCTTTATAATGGGTGTGTTCCTTACCTTATACCAGTGTCTAAACTCTTCTCCATGGCTGGACCCCCAAATAATATTCCTTTACGTGCTCAGGGGTATGTAGAGAGTGGGATAGGTTTAATAACTACCCTAACCCTAACGCGTACCCTAACCCTAACCCCTACCCTAACCCTAACACGTACCCTAATCCTAACCCGTACCCTAAACCGAGCCCTAACCCTAACACTAACCCTAACCCGTACCCTAACCCATACCCTACGCCGTACCCGCACCCCTCCCCGTACCCGTACCCTAAGCCGTACCCTAACCCTAACCCTATGCCTAAACCTAACCCTAGGCTACCCTTGACTGCTTCTGCCTCCAATAGATTTCCTAAGCACTAGTGTTTTAAGGAACAGCTTAAAAAGAGAATCCTAATGTGATTTCTTTATAATGGGTGTGTTCCTTATCTTATCCCAGTATCTAAACTCTTCTCCATGGCTGGACCCCCAAATAATATTCCTTTACGTGCTAAGGGGTATCTAGAGAGTGGGATAGGTTTAATAACTACCCTAACCCTAACGCGTATCCTAACCCTAACCCCTACCCTAACCCTAACACGTACCCTATTCCTAACCCGTACCTTAAACCGAGCCCTAACCCTATCACTAACCCTAACCCTAACCCTAACCCATACCCTACGCCGTACCCTCACCACTCCCCAAATCCGTACCCTAAGCCGTACCCTAACCCTAACCCTAAGCCTAACCCTAACCCTAGGCTACCCTTGACTGCTTCTGCCTCCAATATATTTCCTAAGCACTAGTGTTTTAAGGAACAGCTTAAAAAGAGAATCCTAATGTGATTTCTTTGTAATGGGTGTGTTCCTTATCCCAGTGTCTAAACTCTTCTCCATGGCTGGACCCCCAAATAATATTCCTTTACGTGCTAAGGGGTATCTAGAGAGTGGGATAGGTTTAATAACTACCCTAACCCTAACGCGTACCCTAACCCTAAACCCTACCGTAACCCTAACACGTACCCTAATCCTAACCCGTACCCTAAACCGAGCCCTAACCCTATCACTAACCCTAACCCTAACCCTAACCCATACCCTACGCCGTACCCGCACCCCTCCCCGAATCCGTACCCTAAGCCGTACCCTAAGCCTAACCCTAAGCCTAACCCTAACCCTAGGCTACCCTTGACTGCTTCTGCCTCCAATAGATTTCCTAAGCACTAGTGTTTTAAGGAACAGCTTAAAAAGAGAATCCTAATGTGATTTCTTTATAATGGGTGTGTTCCGTATCTTATCCTAGTGTCTAAACTCTTCTCCATGGCTGGACCCCCAAATAATATTCCTTTACGTGCTAAGGGGTATGTAGAGAGTGGGATAGGTTTAATAACTACCCTAACCCTAACGCGTACCCTAACCCTAACCCCTACCCTAACCCTAACACGTACCCTAATCCTAACCCGTACCCTAAACCGAGCCCTAACCCTAACACTAACCCTAACCCTAACCCTAACCCATACCCTACGCCGTACCCGCACCCCTCCCCGTACCCGTACCCTAAGCCGTACCCTAACCCTAACCCTATGCCTAAACCTAACCCTAGGCTACCCTTGACTGCTTCTGCCTCCAATAGATTTCCTAAGCACTAGTGTTTTAAGGAACAGCTTAAAAAGAGAATCCTAATGTGATTTCTTTATAATGGGTGTGTTCCTTATCTTATCCCAGTGTCTAAACTCTTCTCCATGGCTGGACCCCCAAATAATATTCCTTTACGTGCTAAGGGGTATCTAGAGAGTGGGATAGGTTTAATAACTACCCTAACCCTAACGCGTATCCTAACCCTAACCCCTACCCTAACCCTAACACGTACCCTATTCCTAACCCGTACCTTAAACCGAGCCCTAACCCTATCACTAACCCTAACCCTAACCCTAACCCATACCCTACGCCGTACCCTCACCACTCCCCAAATCCGTACCCTAAGCCGTACCCTAACCCTAACCCTAAGCCTAACCCTAACCCTAGGCTACCCTTGACTGCTTCTGCCTCCAATAGATTTCCTAAGCACTAGTGTTTTAAGGAACAGCTTAAAAAGAGAATCCTAATGTGATTTCTTTGTAATGGGTGTGTTCCTTATCCCAGTGTCTAAACTCTTCTCCATGGCTGGACCCCCAAATAATATTCCTTTACGTGCTAAGGGGTATGTAGAGAGTGGGATAGGTTTAATAACTACCCTAACCCTAACGCGTACCCTAACCCTAACCCCTACCCTAACCCTAACACGTACCCTAATCCTAACCCGTACCCTAAACCGAGCCCTAACCCTAACACTAACCCTAACCCTAACCCTAACCCATACCCTACGCCGTACCCGCACCCCTCCCCGTACCCGTACCCTAAGCCGTACCCTAACCCTAACCCTATGCCTAAACCTAACCCTAGGCTACCCTTGACTGCTTCTGCCTCCAATAGATTTCCTAAGCACTAGTGTTTTAAGGAACAGCTTAAAAAGAGAATCCTAATGTGATTTCTTCATAATGGGTGTGTTCCTTATCTTATCCCAGTGTCTAAACTCTTCTCCATGGCTGGACCCCCAAATAATATTCCTTTACGTGCTAAGGGGTATCTAGAGAGTGGGATAGGTTTAATAACTACCCTAACCCTAACGCGTATCCTAACCCTAACCCCTACCCTAACCCTAACACGTACCCTATTCCTAACCCGTACCTTAAACCGAGCCCTAACCCTATCACTAACCCTAACCCTAACCCTAACCCATACCCTACGCCGTACCCTCACCACTCCCCAAATCCGTACCCTAAGCCGTACCCTAACCCTAACCCTAAGCCTAACCCTAACCCTAGGCTACCCTTGACTGCTTCTGCCTCCAATAGATTTCCTAAGCACTAGTGTTTTAAGGAACAGCTTAAAAAGAGAATCCTAATGTGATTTCTTTGTAATGGGTGTGTTCCTTATCCCAGTGTCTAAACTCTTCTCCATGGCTGGACCCCCAAATAATATTCCTTTACGTGCTAAGGGGTATCTAGAGAGTGGGATAGGTTTAATAACTACCCTAACCCTAACGCGTACCCTAACCCTAAACCCTACCGTAACCCTAACACGTACCCTAATCCTAACCCGTACCCTAAACCGAGCCCTAACCCTATCACTAACCCTAACCCTAACCCTAACCCATACCCTACGCCGTACCCGCACCCCTCCCCGAATCCGTACCCTAAGCCGTACCCTAACACTAACCCTAAGCCTAACCCTAACCCTAGGCTACCCTTGAATGCTTCTGCCTCCAATAGATTTCCTAAGCACTAGTGTTTTAAGGAACAGCTTAAAAAGAGAATCCTAATGTGATTTCTTTATAATGGGTGTGTTCCGTATCTTATCCTAGTGTCTAAACTCTTCTCCATGGCTGGACCCCCAAATAATATTCCTTTACGTGCTAAGGGGTATCTAGAGAGTGGGATAGGTTTAATAACTACCCTAACCCTAACGCGTATCCTAACCCTAACCCCTACCCTAACCCTAACACGTACCCTATTCCTAACCCGTACCTTAAACCGAGCCCTAACCCTATCACTAACCCTAACCCTAACCCTAACCCATACCCTACGCCGTACCCTCACCACTCCCCAAATCCGTACCCTAAGCCGTACCCTAACCCTAACCCTAAGCCTAACCCTAACCCTAGGCTACCCTTGACTGCTTCTGCCTCCAATATATTTCCTAAGCACTAGTGTTTTAAGGAACAGCTTAAAAAGAGAATCCTAATGTGATTTCTTTGTAATGGGTGTGTTCCTTATCCCAGTGTCTAAACTCTTCTCCATGGCTGGACCCCCAAATAATATTCCTTTACGTGCTAAGGGGTATCTAGAGAGTGGGATAGGTTTAATAACTACCCTAACCCTAACGCGTACCCTAACCCTAAACCCTACCGTAACCCTAACACGTACCCTAATCCTAACCCGTACCCTAAACCGAGCCCTAACCCTATCACTAACCCTAACCCTAACCCTAACCCATACCCTACGCCGTACCCGCACCCCTCCCCGAATCCGTACCCTAAGCCGTACCCTAAGCCTAACCCTAAGCCTAACCCTAACCCTAGGCTACCCTTGACTGCTTCTGCCTCCAATAGATTTCCTAAGCACTAGTGTTTTAAGGAACAGCTTAAAAAGAGAATCCTAATGTGATTTCTTTATAATGGGTGTGTTCCTTATCTTATCCCAGTGTCTAGACTCTTCTCCATAGCTGGAGCCCCAAATAATATACCTTTACGTGCTAAGGAGTGTCTAGAGAGTGGGATAGGTTTAATAACTACCCTAACCCTAACACGTACCCTAACCCTAACCCCTACCCTAACCCTAACACGTACCCTATTCCTAACCCGTACCCTAAACCGAGCCCTAACCCTAACACTAACCCTAACCCTAACCCTAACCCATACCCTATGCCGTACCCGCACCCCTCACCGAACCCGTACCCTAAGCCGTACCCTAACCCTAACCCTAAGCCTAACCCTAACCCTAGGCTACCCTTGACTGCTTCTGCATCCAGTAGATTTCCTAAGCACTAGTGTTTTAAGGAACAGCTTAAAAAGAGAATCCTAATGTGATTTCTTTATAATGGGTGTGTTCCTTACCTTATCCCAGTGTCTAAACTCTTCTCCATGGCTGGAACCCCAAATAATATTCCTTTACGTGCTAAGGGGTGTCTAGAGAGTGGGATAGGTTTAATAACTACCCTAACCGTAACACGTACCCTAACCCTAACCCCTACCCTAACCCTAACACGTACCCTATTCCTAACCCGTAACCTAAACCGAGCCCTAACCCTAACACTAACCCTAACCCTAACCCTAACCCATACCCTACGCCGTACCCGCACCCCTCCCCGAACACGTACCCTAAGCCATACCCTAAGCCTAACCCTAAGCCTAACCCTAACCCTAGGCTACCCTTGACTGCTTCTGCCTCCAATAGATTTCCTAAGCACTAGTGTTTTAAGAAACAGCTTAAAAAGAGAATCCTAATGTGATTTCTTTATAATGGGTGTGTTCCTTATCTTATCCCAGTGTCTAAACTCTTCTCCATGGCTGGACCCCCATATAATATTACTTTACGTGCTAAGGGGTATCTAGAGAGTGGGATAGGTTTAATAACTACCCTAACCCTATCGCGTACCCTAACCCTAACCCCTACCCTAACCCTAACACGTACCCTAATCCTAACCCGTACCCTAACCCGAGCCCTTACCCTATCACTAACCCTAACCCTAACCCTAACCCATACCCTACGCCGTACCCACACCCCTCCCCGAATCCGTACCCTAAGCCGTACCCTAAGCCTAACCCTAAGCCTAACCCTAACCCTAGGCTACCCTTGACTGCTTCTGCCTCCAATAGATTTCCTAAGCACTAGTGTTTTAAGGAACAGCTTAAAAAGAGAATCCTAATGTGATTTCTTTATAATGGGTGTGTTCCTTATCTTATCCTAGTGTCTAAACTCTTCTCCATGGCTGGACCCCCAAATAATATTCCTTTACGTGCTAAGGGGTATGTAGAGAGTGGGATAGGTTTAATAACTACCCTAACCCTAACGCGTACCCTAACGCTAACCCCTACCCTAACCCTAACACGTACCCTAATCCTAACCCGTACCCTAAACCGAGCCCTAACCCTAACACTAACCCTAACCCTAACCCTAACCCATACCCTACGCCGTACCCGCACCCCTCCCCGTACCCGTACCCTAAGCCGTACCCTAACCCTAACCCTATGCCTAAACCTAACCCTAGGCTACCCTTGACTGCTTCTGCCTCCAATAGATTTCCTAAGCACTAGTGTTTTAAGGAACAGCTTAAAAAGAGAATCCTAATGTGATTTCTTTATAATGGGTGTGTTCCTTATCTTATCCCAGTGTCTAAACTCTTCTCCATGGCTGGACCCCCAAATAATATTCCTTTACGTGCTAAGGGGTATCTAGAGAGTGGGATAGGTTTAATAACTACCCTAACCCTAACGCGTATCCTAACCCTAACCCCTACCCTAACCCTAACACGTACCCTATTCCTAACCCGTACCTTAAACCGAGCCCTAACCCTATCACTAACCCTAACCCTAACCCTAACCCATACCCTACGCCGTACCCTCACCACTCCCCAAATCCGTACCCTAAGCCTAACCCTAACCCTAACCCTAAGCCTAACCCTAACCCTAGGCTACCCTTGACTGCTTCTGCCTCCAATAGATTTCCTAAGCACTAGTGTTTTAAGGAACAGCTTAAAAAGAGAATCCTAATGTGATTTCTTTGTAATGGGTGTGTTCCTTATCCCAGTGTCTAAACTCTTCTCCATGGCTGGACCCCCAAATAATATTCCTTTACGTGCTAAGGGGTATCTAGAGAGTGGGATAGGTTTAATAACTACCCTAACCCTAACGCGTACCCTAACCCTAAACCCTACCGTAACCCTAACACGTACCCTAATCCTAACCCGTACCCTAAACCGAGCCCTAACCCTATCACTAACCCTAACCCTAACCCTAACCCATACCCTACGCCGTACCCGCACCCCTCCCCGAATCCGTACCCTAAGCCGTACCCTAAGCCTAACCCTAAGCCTAAACCTAACCCTAGGCTACCCTTGACTGCTTCTGCCTCCAATAGATTTCCTAAGCACTAGTGTTTTAAGGAACAGCTTAAAAAGAGAATCCTAATGTGATTTCTTTATAATGGGTGTGTTCCTTATCTTATCCCAGTGTCTAGACTCTTCTCCATAGCTGGAGCCCCAAATAATATACCTTTACGTGCTAAGGAGTGTCTAGAGAGTGGGATAGGTTTAATAACTACCCTAACCCTAACACGTACCCTAACCCTAACCCCTACCCTAACCCTAACACGTACCCTATTCCTAACCCGTACCCTAAACCGAGCCCTAACCCTAACACTAACCCTAACCCTAACCCTAACCCATACCCTATGCCGTACCCGCACCCCTCACCGAACCCGTACCCTAAGCCGTACCCTAACCCTAACCCTAAGCCTAACCCTAACCCTAGGCTACCCTTGACTGCTTCTGCATCCAGTAGATTTCCTAAGCACTAGTGTTTTAAGGAACAGCTTAAAAAGAGAATCCTAATGTGATTTCTTTATAATGGGTGTGTTCCTTACCTTATCCCAGTGTCTAAACTCTTCTCCATGGCTGGAACCCCAAATAATATTCCTTTACGTGCTAAGGGGTGTCTAGAGAGTGGGATAGGTTTAATAACTACCCTAACCGTAACACGTACCCTAACCCTAACCCCTACCCTAACCCTAACACGTACCCTATTCCTAACCCGTAACCTAAACCGAGCCCTAACCCTAACACTAACCCTAACCCTAACCCTAACCCATACCCTACGCCGTACCCGCACCCCTCCCCGAACCCGTACCCTAAGCCATACCCTAAGCCTAACCCTAAGCCTAACCCTAACCCTAGGCTACCCTTGACTGCTTCTGCCTCCAATAGATTTCCTAAGCACTAGTGTTTTAAGAAACAGCTTAAAAAGAGAATCCTAATGTGATTTCTTTATAATGGGTGTGTTCCTTATCTTATCCCAGTGTCTAAACTCTTCTCCATGGCTGGACCCCCATATAATATTACTTTACGTGCTAAGGGGTATCTAGAGAGTGGGATAGGTTTAATAACTACCCTAACCCTATCGCGTACCCTAACCCTAACCCCTACCCTAACCCTAACACGTACCCTAATCCTAACCCGTACCCTAACCCGAGCCCTAACCCTATCACTAACCCTAACCCTAACCCTAACCCATACCCTACGCCGTACCCACACCCCTCCCCGAATCCGTACCCTAAGCCGTACCCTAAGCCTAACCCTAAGCCTAACCCTAACCCTAGGCTACCCTTGACTGCTTCTGCCTCCAATAGATTTCCTAAGCACTAGTATTTTAAGGAACAGCTTAAAAAGAGAATCCTAATGTGATTTCTTTATAATGGGTGTGTTCCTTATCTTATCCTAGTGTCTAAACTCTTCTCCATGGCTGGACCCCCAAATAATATTCCTTTACGTGCTAAGGGGTATGTAGAGAGTGGGATAGGTTTAATAACTACCCTAACCCTAACGCGTACCCTAACCCTAACCCCTACCCTAACCCTAACACGTACCCTAATCCTAACCCGTACCCTAAACCGAGCCCTAACCCTAACACTAACCCTAACCCTAACCCTAACCCTAACCCATACCCTACGCCGTACCCGCACCCCTCCCCGTACCCGTACCCTAAGCCGTACCCTAACCCTAACCCTATGCCTAAACCTAACCCTAGGCTACCCTTGACTGCTTCTGCCTCCAATAGATTTCCTAAGCACTAGTGTTTTAAGGAACAGCTTAAAAAGAGAATCCTAATGTGATTTCTTTATAATGGGTGTGTTCCTTATCTTATCCCAGTGTCTAAACTCTTCTCCATGGCTGGACCCCCAAATAATATTCCTTTACGTGCTAAGGGGTATCTAGAGAGTGGGATAGGTTTAATAACTACCCTAACCCTAACGCGTATCCTAACCCTAACCCCTACCCTAACCCTAACACGTACCCTATTCCTAACCCGTACCTTAAACCGAGCCCTAACCCTATCACTAACCCTAACCCTAACCCTAACCCATACCCTACGCCGTACCCTCACCACTCCCCAAATCCGTACCCTAAGCCTAACCCTAACCCTAACCCTAAGCCTAACCCTAACCCTAGGCTACCCTTGACTGCTTCTGCCTCCAATAGATTTCCTAAGCACTAGTGTTTTAAGGAACAGCTTAAAAAGAGAATCCTAATGTGATTTCTTTGTAATGGGTGTGTTCCTTATCCCAGTGTCTAAACTCTTCTCCATGGCTGGACCCCCAAATAATATTCCTTTACGTGCTAAGGGGTATCTAGAGAGTGGGATAGGTTTAATAACTACCCTAACCCTAACACGTACCATAACCCTAAACCCTACCGTAACCCTAACACGTACCCTAATCCTAACCCGTACCCTAAACCGAGCCCTAACCCTATCACTAACCCTAACCCTAACCCTAACCCATACCCTACGCCGTACCCGCACCCCTCCCCGAATCCATACCCTAAGCCGTACCCTAACACTAACCCTAAGCCTAACCCTAACCCTAGGCTACCCTTGAATGCTTCTGCCTCCAATAGATTTCCTAAGCACTAGTGTTTTAAGGAACAGCTTAAAAAGAGAATCCTAATGTGATTTCTTTATAATGGGTGTGTTCCGTATCTTATCCTAGTGTCTAAACTCTTCTCCATGGCTGGACCCCCAAATAATATTCCTTTACGTGCTAAGGGGTATCTAGAGAGTGGGATAGGTTTAATAACTACCCTAACCCTAACGCGTACCCTAACCCTAACCCCTACCCTAACCCTAACACGTACCCTAATCCTAACCCGTACCCTAAACCGAGCCCTAACCCTAACACTAACCCTAACCCTAACCCTAACCCATACCCTACGCCGTACCCGCACCCCTCCCCGTACCCGTACCCTAAGCCGTACCCTAACCCTAACCCTATGCCTAAACCTAACCCTAGGCTACCCTTGACTGCTTCTGCCTCCAATAGATTTCCTAAGCACTAGTGTTTTAAGGAACAGCTTAAAAAGAGAATCCTAATGTGATTTCTTTATAATGGGTGTGTTCCTTATCTTATCCCAGTGTCTAAACTCTTCTCCATGGCTGGACCCCCAAATAATATTCCTTTACGTGCTAAGGGGTATCTAGAGAGTGGGATAGGTTTAATAACTACCCTAACCCTAACGCGTATCCTAACCCTAACCCCTACCCTAACCCTAACACGTACCCTATTCCTAACCCGTACCTTAAACCGAGCCCTAACCCTATCACTAACCCTAACCCTAACCCTAACCCATACCCTACGCCGTACCCTCACCACTCCCCAAATCCGTACCCTAAGCCGTACCCTAACCCTAACCCTAAGCCTAACCCTAACCCTAGGCTACCCTTGACTGCTTCTGCCTCCAATAGATTTCCTAAGCACTAGTGTTTTAAGGAACAGCTTAAAAAGAGAATCCTAATGTGATTTCTTTGTAATGGGTGTGTTCCTTATCCCAGTGTCTAAACTCTTCTCCATGGCTGGACCCCCAAATAATATTCCTTTACGTGCTAAGGGGTATCTAGAGAGTGGGATAGGTTTAATAACTACCCTAACCCTAACGCGTACCCTAACCCTAAACCCTACCGTAACCCTAACACGTACCCTAATCCTAACCCGTACCCTAAACCGAGCCCTAACCCTATCACTAACCCTAACCCTAACCCTAACCCATACCCTACGCCGTACCCGCACCCCTCCCCGAATCCGTACCCTAAGCCGTACCCTAACACTAACCCTAAGCCTAACCCTAACCCTAGGCTACCCTTGAATGCTTCTGCCTCCAATAGATTTCCTAAGCACTAGTGTTTTAAGGAACAGCTTAAAAAGAGAATCCTAATGTGATTTCTTTATAATGGGTGTGTTCCGTATCTTATCCTAGTGTCTAAACTCTTCTCCATGGCTGGACCCCCAAATAATATTCCTTTACGTGCTAAGGGGTATCTAGAGAGTGGGATAGGTTTAATAACTACCCTAACCCTAACGCGTATCCTAACCCTAACCCCTACCCTAACCCTAACACGTACCCTATTCCTAACCCGTACCTTAAACCGAGCCCTAACCCTATCACTAACCCTAACCCTAACCCTAACCCATACCCTACGCCGTACCCTCACCACTCCCCAAATCCGTACCCTAAGCCGTACCCTAACCCTAACCCTAAGCCTAACCCTAACCCTAGGCTACCCTTGACTGCTTCTGCCTCCAATAGATTTCCTAAGCACTAGTGTTTTAAGGAACAGCTTAAAAAGAGAATCCTAATGTGATTTCTTTGTAATGGGTGTGTTCCTTATCCCAGTGTCTAAACTCTTCTCCATGGCTGGACCCCCAAATAATATTCCTTTACGTGCTAAGGGGTATCTAGAGAGTGGGATAGGTTTAATAACTACCCTAACCCTAACGCGTACCCTAACCCTAAACCCTACCGTAACCCTAACACGTACCCTAATCCTAACCCGTACCCTAAACCGAGCCCTAACCCTATCACTAACCCTAACCCTAACCCTAACCCATACCCTACGCCGTACCCGCACCCCTCCCCGAATCCGTACCCTAAGCCGTACCCTAACACTAACCCTAAGCCTAACCCTAACCCTAGGCTACCCTTGAATGCTTCTGCCTCCAATAGATTTCCTAAGCACTAGTGTTTTAAGGAACAGCTTAAAAAGAGAATCCTAATGTGATTTCTTTATAATGGGTGTGTTCCGTATCTTATCCTAGTGTCTAAACTCTTCTCCATGGCTGGACCCCCAAATAATATTCCTTTACGTGCTAAGGGGTATCTAGAGAGTGGGATAGGTTTAATAACTACCCTAACCCTAACGCGTACCCTAACCCTAACCCCTACCCTAACCCTAACACGTACCCTAATCGTAACCCGTACCCTAAACCGAGCCCTAACCCTAACACTAACCCTAACCCTAACCCTAACCCATACCCTACGCCGTACCCGCACCCCTCCCCGAACCCGTACCCTAAGCCGTACCCTAAGCCTAACCCTAAGCCTAACCCTAACCCTAGGCTACCCTTGACTGCTTCTGCCTCCAATAGATTTCCTAAGCACTAGTGTTTTAAGGAACAGCTTAAAAAGAGAATCCTAATGTGATTTCTTTATAATGGGTGTGTTCCTTATCTTATCCCAGTGTCTAGACTCTTTTCCATAGCTGGAGCCCCAAATAATATACCTTTACGTGCTAAGGAGTGTCTAGAGAGTGGGATAGGTTTAATAACTACCCTAACCCTAACACGTACCCTAACCCTAACCCCTACCCTAACCCTAACACGTACCCTATTCCTAACCCGTACCCTAAAGCGAGCCCTAACCCTAACACTAACCCTAACCCTAACCCTAACCCATACCCTATGCCGTACCCGCACCCCTCACCGAACCCGTACCCTAAGCCGTACCCTAACCCTAACCCTAAGCCTAACCCTAACCCTAGGCTACCCTTGACTGCTTCTGCATCCAGTAGATTTCCTAAGCACTAGTGTTTTAAGGAACAGCTTAAAAAGAGAATCCTAATGTGATTTCTTTATAATGGGTGTGTTTCTTACCTTATCCCAGTGTCTAAACTCTTCTCCATGGCTGGAACCCCAAATAATATTCCTTTACGTGCTAAGGGGTGTCTAGAGAGTGGGATAGGTTTAATAACTACCCTAACCGTAACACGTACCCTAACCCTAACCCCTACCCTAACCCTAACACGTACCCTATTCCTAACCCGTACCTTAAACCGAGCCCTAACCCTATCACTAACCCTAACCCTAACCCTAACACATACCCTACGCCGTACCCTCACCACTCCCCAAATCCGTACCCTAAGCCGTACCCTAAGCCTAACCCTAAGCCTAACCCTAACCCTAGGCTACCCTTGACTGCTTCTGCCTCCAATAGATTTCCTAAGCACTAGTGTTTTAAGGAACAGCTTAAAAAGAGAATCCTAATGTGATTTCTTTGTAATGGGTGTGTTCCTTATCCCAGTGTCTAAACTCTTCTCCATGGCTGGACCCCCAAATAATATTCCTTTACGTGCTAAGGGGTATCTAGAGAGTGGGATAGGTTTAATAACTACCCTAACCCTAACGCGTACCCTAACCCTAAACCCTACCGTAACCCTAACACGTACCCTAATCCTAACCCGTACCCTAAACCGAGCCCTAACCCTATCACTAACCCTAACCCTAACCCTAACCCATACCCTACGCCGTACCCGCACCCCTCCCCGAATCCGTACCCTAAGCCGTACCCTAACACTAACCCTAAGCCTAACCCTAACCCTAGGCTACCCTTGAATGCTTCTGCCTCCAATAGATTTCCTAAGCACTAGTGTTTTAAGGAACAGCTTAAAAAGAGAATCCTAATGTGATTTCTTTATAATGGGTGTGTTCCGTATCTTATCCTAGTGTCTAAACTCTTCTCCATGGCTGGACCCCCAAATAATATTCCTTTACGTGCTAAGGGGTATCTAGAGAGTGGGATAGTTTTAATAACTACCCTAACCCTAACGCGTACCCTAACCCTAACCCCTACCCTAACCCTAACACGTACCCTAATCGTAACCCGTACCCTAAACCGAGCCCTAACCCTAACACTAACCCTAACCCTAACCCTAACCCATACCCTACGCCGTACCCGCACCCCTCCCCGAACCCGTACCCTAAGCCGTACCCTAAGCCTAACCCTAAGCCTAACCCTAACCCTAGGCTACCCTTGACTGCTTCTGCCTCCAATAGATTTCCTAAGCACTAGTGTTTTAAGGAACAGCTTAAAAAGAGAATCCTAATGTGATTTCTTTATAATGGGTGTGTTCCTTATCTTATCCCAGTGTCTAGACTCTTCTCCATAGCTGGAGCCCCAAATAATATACCTTTACGTGCTAAGGAGTGTCTAGAGAGTGGGATAGGTTTAATAACTACCCTAACCCTAACACGTACCCTAACCCTAACCCCTACCCTTACCCTAACACGTACCCTATTCCTAACCCGTACCCTAAACCGAGCCCTAACCCTAACACTAACCCTAACCCTAACCCTAACCCATACCCTATGCCGTACCCGCACCCCTCACCGAACCCGTACCCTAAGCCGTACCCTAACCCTAACCCTAAGCCTAACCCTAACCCTAGGCTACCCTTGACTGCTTCTGCATCCAGTAGATTTCCTAAGCACTAGTGCTTTAAGGAACAGCTTAAAAAGAGAATCCTAATGTGATTTCTTTATAATGGGTGTGTTCCTTATCTTATCCCAGTGTCTAAACTCTTCTCCATGGCTGGACCCCCATATAATATTACTTTACGTGCTAAGGGGTATCTAGAGAGTGGGATAGGTTTAATAACTACCCTAACCCTATCGCGTACCCTAACCCTAACCCCTACCCTAACCCTAACACGTACCCTATTCCTAACCCGTACCCTAAACCGAGCCCTAACCCTAACACTAACCCTAACCCTAACCCTAACCCATACCCTATGCCGTACCCGCACCCCTCACCGATCCCGTACCCTAAGCCGTACCCTAACCCTAACCCTAAGCCTAACCCTAACCCTAGGCTACCCTTGACTGCTTCTGCATCCAGTAGATTTCCTAAGCACTAGTGTTTTAAGGAACAGCTTAAAAAGAGAATCCTAATGTGATTTCTTTATAATGGGTGTTTTCCTTACCTTATCCCAGTGTCTAAACTCTTCTCCATGGCTGGACCCCCATATAATATTACTTTACGTGCTAAGGGGTATCTAGAGAGTGGGATAGGTTTAATAACTACCCTAACCCTATCGCGTACCCTAACCCTAACCCCTACCCTAACCCTAACACGTACCCTAATCCTAACCCGTACCCTAACCCGAGCCCTAACCCTATCACTAACCCTAACCCTAACCCTAACCCATACCCTACGCCGTACCCGCACCCCTCCCCGAATCCGTACCCTAAGCCGTACCCTAAGCCTAACCCTAAGCCTAACCCTAACCCTAGGCTACCCTTGACTGCTTCTGCCTCCAATAGATTTCCTAAGCACTAGTGTTTTAAGAAACAGCTTAAAAAGAGAATCCTAATGTGATTTCTTTATAATGGGTGTGTTCCTTATCTTATCCCAGTGTCTAAACTCTTCTCCATGGCTGGACCCCCATATAATATTACTTTACGTGCTAAGGGGTATCTAGAGAGTGGGATAGGTTTAATAACTACCCTAACCCTATCGCGTACCCTAACCCTAACCCCTACCCTAACCCTAACACGTACCCTATTCCTAACCCGTACCCTAAACCGAGCCCTAACCCTAACACTAACCCTAACCCTAACCCATACCCTATGCCGTACCCGCACCCCTCACCGAACCCGTACCCTAAGCCGTACCCTAACCCTAACCCTAAGCCTAACCCTAACCCTAGGCTACCCTTGACTGCTTCTGCATCCAGTAGATTTCCTAAGCACTAGTGTTTTAAGGAACAGCTTAAAAAGAGAATCCTAATGTGATTTCTTTATAATGGGTGTGTTCCTTACCTTATCCCAGTGTCTAAACTCTTCTCCATGGCTGGAACCCCAAATAATATTCCTTTACGTGCTAAGGGGTGTCTAGAGAGTGGGATAGGTTTAATAACTACCCTAACCGTAACACGTACCCTAACCCTAACCCCTACCCTAACCCTAACACGTACCCTATTCCTAACCCGTAACCTAAACCGAGCCCTAACCCTAACACTAACCCTAACCCTAACCCTAACCCATACCCTACGCCGTACCCGCACCCCTCCCCGAACCCGTACCCTAAGCCATACCCTAAGCCTAACCCTAAGCCTAACCCTAACCCTAGGCTACCCTTGACTGCTTCTGCCTCCAATAGATTTCCTAAGCACTAGTGTTTTAAGAAACAGCTTAAAAAGAGAATCCTAATGTGATTTCTTTATAATGGGTGTGTTCCTTATCTTATCCCAGTGTCTAAACTCTTCTCCATGGCTGGACCCCCATATAATATTACTTTACGTGCTAAGGGGTATCTAGAGAGTGGGATAGGTTTAATAACTACCCTAACCCTATCGCGTACCCTAACCCTAACCCCTACCCTAACCCTAACACGTACCCTAATCCTAACCCGTACCCTAACCCGAGCCCTAACCCTATCACTAACCCTAACCCTAACCCTAACCCATACCCTACGCCGTACCCGCACCCCTCCCCGAATCCGTACCCTAAGCCGTACCCTAAGCCTAACCCTAAGCCTAACCCTAACCCTAGGCTACCCTTGACTGCTTCTGCCTCCAATAGATTTCCTAAGCACTAGTGTTTTAAGGAACAGCTTAAAAAGAGAATCCTAATGTGATTTCTTTATAATGGGTGTGTTCCTTATCTTATCCTAGTGTCTAAACTCTTCTCCATGGCTGGACCCCCAAATAATATTCCTTTACGTGCTAAGGGGTATGTAGAGAGTGGGATAGGTTTAATAACTACCCTAACCCTAACGCGTACCCTAACCCTAACCCCTACCCTAACCCTAACACGTACCCTAATCCTAACCCGTACCCTAAACCGAGCCCTAACCCTAACACTAACCCTAACCCTAACCCTAACCCATACCCTACGCCGTACCCGCACCCCTCCCCGTACCCGTACCCTAAGCCGTACCCTAACCCTAACCCTATGCCTAAACCTAACCCTAGGCTACCCTTGACTGCTTCTGCCTCCAATAGATTTCCTAAGCACTAGTGTTTTAAGGAACAGCTTAAAAAGAGAATCCTAATGTGATTTCTTTATAATGGGTGTGTTCCTTATCTTATCCCAGTGTCTAAACTCTTCTCCATGGCTGGACCCCCAAATAATATTCCTTTACGTGCTAAGGGGTATCTAGAGAGTGGGATAGGTTTAATAACTACCCTAACCCTAACGCGTATCCTAACCCTAACCCCTACCCTAACCCTAACACGTACCCTATTCCTAACCCGTACCTTAAACCGAGCCCTAACCCTATCACTAACCCTAACCCTAACCCTAACCCATACCCTACGCCGTACCCTCACCACTCCCCAAATCCGTACCCTAAGCCGTACCCTAACCCTAACCCTAAGCCTAACCCTAACCCTAGGCTACCCTTGACTGCTTCTGCCTCCAATAGATTTCCTAAGCACTAGTGTTTTAAGGAACAGCTTAAAAAGAGAATCCTAATGTGATTTCTTTGTAATGGGTGTGTTCCTTATCCCAGTGTCTAAACTCTTCTCCATGGCTGGACCCCCAAATAATATTCCTTTACGTGCTAAGGGGTATCTAGAGAGTGGGATAGGTTTAATAACTACCCTAACCCTAACGCGTACCCTAACCCTAAACCCTACCGTAACCCTAACACGTACCCTAATCCTAACCCGTACCCTAAACCGAGCCCTAACCCTATCACTAACCCTAACCCTAACCCTAACCCATACCCTACGCCGTACCCGCACCCCTCCCCGAATCCGTACCCTAAGCCGTACCCTAACACTAACCCTAAGCCTAACCCTAACCCTAGGCTACCCTTGAATGCTTCTGCCTCCAATAGATTTCCTAAGCACTAGTGTTTTAAGGAACAGCTTAAAAAGAGAATCCTAATGTGATTTCTTTATAATGGGTGTGTTCCGTATCTTATCCTAGTGTCTAAACTCTTCTCCATGGCTGGACCCCCAAATAATATTCCTTTACGTGCTAAGGGGTATCTAGAGAGTGGGATAGGTTTAATAACTACCCTAACCCTAACGCGTACCCTAACCCTAACCCCTACCCTAACCCTAACACGTACCCTAATCCTAACCCGTACCCTAAACCGAGCCCTAACCCTAACACTAACCCTAACCCTAACCCTAACCCATACCCTACGCCGTACCCGCACCCCTCCCCGAACCCGTACCCTAAGCCGTACCCTAACCCTAACCCTAAGCCTAACCCTAACCCTAGGCTACCCTTGACTGCTTCTGCCTCCAATAGATTTCCTAAGCACTAGTGTTTTAAGGAACAGCTTAAAAAGAGAATCCTAATGTGATTTCTTTATAATGGGTGTGTTCCTTATCTTATCCCAGTGTCTAGACTCTTCTCCATAGCTGGAGCCCCAAATAATATACCTTTACGTGCTAAGGAGTGTCTAGAGAGTGGGATAGGTTTAATAACTACCCTAACCCTAACACGTACCCTAACCCTAACCCCTACCCTAACCCTAACACGTACCCTATTCCTAACCCGTACCCTAAACCGAGCCCTAACGCTAACACTAACCCTAACCCTAACCCTAACCCATACCCTATGCCGTACCCGCACCCCTCACCGAACCCGTACCCTAAGCCGTACCCTAACCCTAACCCTAAGCCTAACCCTAACCCTAGGCTACCCTTGACTGCTTCTGCATCCAGTAGATTTCCTAAGCACTAGTGTTTTAAGGAACAGCTTAAAAAGAGAATCCTAATGTGATTTCTTTATAATGGGTGTGTTCCTTACCTTATCCCAGTGTCTAAACTCTTCTCCATGGCTGGACCCCCAAATAATATTCCTTTACGTGCTAAGGGGTATGTAGAGAGTGGGATAGGTTTAATAACTACCCTAACCCTAACGCGTACCCTAACCCTAACCCCTACCCTAACCCTAACACGTACCCTAATCCTAACCCGTACCCTAAACCGAGCCCTAACCCTAACACTAACCCTAACCCTAACCCTAACCCATACCCTACGCCGTACCCGCACCCCTCCCCGTACCCGTACCCTAAGCCGTACCCTAACCCTAACCCTATGCCTAAACCTAACCCTAGGCTACCCTTGACTGCTTCTGCCTCCAATAGATTTCCTAAGCACTAGTGTTTTAAGGAACAGCTTAAAAAGAGAATCCTAATGTGATTTCTTTATAATGGGTGTGTTCCTTATCTTATCCCAGTGTCTAAACTCTTCTCCATGGCTGGACCCCCAAATAATATTCCTTTACGTGCTAAGGGGTATCTAGAGAGTGGGATAGGTTTAATAACTACCCTAACCCTAACGCGTATCCTAACCCTAACCCCTACCCTAACCCTAACACGTACCCTATTCCTAACCCGTACCTTAAACCGAGCCCTAACCCTATCACTAACCCTAACCCTAACCCTAACCCATACCCTACGCCGTACCCTCACCACTCCCCAAATCCGTACCCTAAGCCGTACCCTAACCCTAACCCTAAGCCTAACCCTAACCCTAGGCTACCCTTGACTGCTTCTGCCTCCAATAGATTTCCTAAGCACTAGTGTTTTAAGGAACAGCTTAAAAAGAGAATCCTAATGTGATTTCTTTGTAATGGGTGTGTTCCTTATCCCAGTGTCTAAACTCTTCTCCATGGCTGGACCCCCAAATAATATTCCTTTACGTGCTAAGGGGTATCTAGAGAGTGGGATAGGTTTAATAACTACCCTAACCCTAACGCGTACCCTAACCCTAAACCCTACCGTAACCCTAACACGTACCCTAATCCTAACCCGTACCCTAAACCGAGCCCTAACCCTATCACTAACCCTAACCCTAACCCTAACCCATACCCTACGCCGTACCCGCACCCCTCCCCGAATCCGTACCCTAAGCCGTACCCTAAGCCTAACCCTAAGCCTAACCCTAACCCTAGGCTACCCTTGAATGCTTCTGCCTCCAATAGATTTCCTAAGCACTAGTGTTTTAAGGAACAGCTTAAAAAGAGAATCCTAATGTGATTTCTTTATAATGGGTGTGTTCCTTATCTTATCCCAGTGTCTAAACTCTTCTCCATGGCTGGACCCCCAAATAATATTCCTTTACGTGCTAAGGGGTATCTAGAGAGTGGGATAGGTTTAATAACTACCCTAACCCTAACGCGTATCCTAACCCTAACCCCTACCCTAACCCTAACACGTACCCTATTCCTAACCCGTACCTTAAACCGAGCCCTAACCCTATCACTAACCCTAACCCTAACCCTAACCCATACCCTACGCCGTACCCTCACCACTCCCCAAATCCGTACCCTAAGCCGTACCCTAACCCTAACCCTAAGCCTAACCCTAACCCTAGGCTACCCTTGACTGCTTCTGCCTCCAATAGATTTCCTAAGCACTAGTGTTTTAAGGAACAGCTTAAAAAGAGAATCCTAATGTGATTTCTTTGTAATGGGTGTGTTCCTTATCCCACTGTCTAAACTCTTCTCCATGGCTGGACCCCCAAATAATATTCCTTTACGTGCTAAGGGGTATCTAGAGAGTGGGATAGGTTTAATAACTACCCTAACCCTAACGCGTACCCTAACCCTAAACCCTACCGTAACCCTAACACGTACCCTAATCCTAACCCGTACCCTAAACCGAGCCCTAACCCTATCACTAACCCTAACCCTAACCCTAACCCATACCCTACGCCGTACCCGCACCCCTCCCCGAATCCGTACCCTAAGCCGTACCCTAAGCCTAACCCTAAGCCTAACCCTAACCCTAGGCTACCCTTGAATGCTTCTGCCTCCAATAGATTTCCTAAGCACTAGTGTTTTAAGGAACAGCTTAAAAAGAGAATCCTAATGTGATTTCTTTATAATGGGAGTGTTCCTTATCTTATCCCAGTGTCTAGACTCTTCTCCATAGCTGGAGCCCCAAATAATATACCTTTACGTGCTAAGGAGTGTCTAGAGAGTGGGATAGGTTTAATAACTACCCTAACCCTAACACGTACCCTAACCCTAACCCCTACCCTAACCCTAACACGTACCCTATTCCTAACCCGTACCCTAAACCGAGCCCTAACCCTAACACTAACCCTAACCCTAACCCTAACCCATACCCTATGCCGTACCCGCACCCCTCACCGAACCCGTACCCTAAGCCGTACCCTAACCCTAACCCTAAGCCTAACCCTAACCCTAGGCTACCCTTGACTGCTTCTGCATCCAGTAGATTTCCTAAGCACTAGTGTTTTAAGGAACAGCTTAAAAAGAGAATCCTAATGTGATTTCTTTATAATGGGTGTGTTCCTTACCTTATCCCAGTGTCTAAACTCTTCTCCATGGCTGGACCCCCAAATAATATTCCTTTACGTGCTCAGGGGTATGTAGAGAGTGGGATAGGTTTAATAACTACCCTAACCCTAACGCGTACCCTAACCCTAACCCCTACCCTAACCCTAACACGTACCCTAATCCTAACCCGTACCCTAAACCGAGCCCTAACCCTAACACTAACCCTAACCCGTACCCTAACCCATACCCTACGCCGTACCCGCACCCCTCCCCGTACCCGTACCCTAAGCCGTACCCTAACCCTAACCCTATGCCTAAACCTAACCCTAGGCTACCCTTGACTGCTTCTGCCTCCAATAGATTTCCTAAGCACTAGTGTTTTAAGGAACAGCTTAAAAAGAGAATCCTAATGTGATTTCTTTATAATGGGTGTGTTCCTTATCTTATCCCAGTGTCTAAACTCTTCTCCATGGCTGGACCCCCAAATAATATTCCTTTACGTGCTAAGGGGTATCTAGAGAGTGGGATAGGTTTAATAACTACCCTAACCCTAACGCGTATCCTAACCCTAACCCCTACCCTAACCCTAACACGTACCCTATTCCTAACCCGTACCTTAAACCGAGCCCTAACCCTATCACTAACCCTAACCCTAACCCTAACCCATACCCTACGCCGTACCCTCACCACTCCCCAAATCCGTACCCTAAGCCGTACCCTAACCCTAACCCTAAGCCTAACCCTAACCCTAGGCTACCCTTGACTGCTTCTGCCTCCAATAGATTTCCTAAGCACTAGTGTTTTAAGGAACAGCTTAAAAAGAGAATCCTAATGTGATTTCTTTGTAATGGGTGTGTTCCTTATCCCAGTGTCTAAACTCTTCTCCATGGCTGGACCCCCAAATAATATTCCTTTACGTGCTAAGGGGTATCTAGAGAGTGGGATAGGTTTAATAACTACCCTAACCCTAACGCGTACCCTAACCCTAAACCCTACCGTAACCCTAACACGTACCCTAATCCTAACCCGTACCCTAAACCGAGCCCTAACCCTAACACTAACCCTAACCCTAACCCTAACCCATACCCTACGCCGTACCCGCACCCCTCCCCGTACCCGTACCCTAAGCCGTACCCTAACCCTAACCCTATGCCTAAACCTAACCCTAGGCTACCCTTGACTGCTTCTGCCTCCAATAGATTTCCTAAGCACTAGTGTTTTAAGGAACAGCTTAAAAAGAGAATCCTAATGTGATTTCTTTATAATGGGTGTGTTCCTTATCTTATCCCAGTGTCTAAACTCTTCTCCATGGCTGGACCCCCAAATAATATTCCTTTACGTGCTAAGGGGTATCTAGAGAGTGGGATAGGTTTAATAACTACCCTAACCCTAACGCGTATCCTAACCCTAACCCCTACCCTAACCCTAACACGTACCCTATTCCTAACCCGTACCTTAAACCGAGCCCTAACCCTATCACTAACCCTAACCCTAACCCTAACCCATACCCTACGCCGTACCCTCACCACTCCCCAAATCCGTACCCTAAGCCGTACCCTAACCCTAACCCTAAGCCTAACCCTAACCCTAGGCTACCCTTGACTGCTTCTGCCTCCAATAGATTTCCTAAGCACTAGTGTTTTAAGGAACAGCTTAAAAAGAGAATCCTAATGTGATTTCTTTGTAATGGGTGTGTTCCTTATCCCAGTGTCTAAACTCTTCTCCATGGCTGGACCCCCAAATAATATTCCTTTACGTGCTAAGGGGTATCTAGAGAGTGGGATAGGTTTAATAACTACCCTAACCCTAACGCGTACCCTAACCCTAAACCCTACCGTAACCCTAACACGTACCCTAATCCTAACCCGTACCCTAAACCGAGCCCTAACCCTATCACTAACCCTAACCCTAACCCTAACCCATACCCTACGCCGTACCCGCACCCCTCCCCGAATCCGTACCCTAAGCCGTACCCTAAGCCTAACCCTAAGCCTAACCCTAACCCTAGGCTACCCTTGAATGCTTCTGCCTCCAATAGATTTCCTAAGCACTAGTGTTTTAAGGAACAGCTTAAAAAGAGAATCCTAATGTGATTTCTTTATAATGGGAGTGTTCCTTATCTTATCCCAGTGTCTAGACTCTTCTCCATAGCTGGAGCCCCAAATAATATACCTTTACGTGCTAAGGAGTGTCTAGAGAGTGGGATAGGTTTAATAACTACCCTAACCCTAACACGTACCCTAACCCTAACCCCTACCCTAACCCTAACACGTACCCTATTCCTAACCCGTACCCTAAACCGAGCCCTAACCCTAACACTAACCCTAACCCTAACCCTAACCCATACCCTATGCCGTACCCGCACCCCTCACCGAACCCGTACCCTAAGCCGTACCCTAACCCTAACCCTAAGCCTAACCCTAACCCTAGGCTACCCTTGACTGCTTCTGCATCCAGTAGATTTCCTAAGCACTAGTGTTTTAAGGAACAGCTTAAAAAGAGAATCCTAATGTGATTTCTTTATAATGGGTGTGTTCCTTACCTTATACCAGTGTCTAAACTCTTCTCCATGGCTGGACCCCCAAATAATATTCCTTTACGTGCTCAGGGGTATGTAGAGAGTGGGATAGGTTTAATAACTACCCTAACCCTAACGCGTACCCTAACCCTAACCCCTACCCTAACCCTAACACGTACCCTAATCCTAACCCGTACCCTAAACCGAGCCCTAACCCTAACACTAACCCTAACCCGTACCCTAACCCATACCCTACGCCGTACCCGCACCCCTCCCCGTACCCGTACCCTAAGCCGTACCCTAACCCTAACCCTATGCCTAAACCTAACCCTAGGCTACCCTTGACTGCTTCTGCCTCCAATAGATTTCCTAAGCACTAGTGTTTTAAGGAACAGCTTAAAAAGAGAATCCTAATGTGATTTCTTTATAATGGGTGTGTTCCTTATCTTATCCCAGTATCTAAACTCTTCTCCATGGCTGGACCCCCAAATAATATTCCTTTACGTGCTAAGGGGTATCTAGAGAGTGGGATAGGTTTAATAACTACCCTAACCCTAACGCGTATCCTAACCCTAACCCCTACCCTAACCCTAACACGTACCCTATTCCTAACCCGTACCTTAAACCGAGCCCTAACCCTATCACTAACCCTAACCCTAACCCTAACCCATACCCTACGCCGTACCCTCACCACTCCCCAAATCCGTACCCTAAGCCGTACCCTAACCCTAACCCTAAGCCTAACCCTAACCCTAGGCTACCCTTGACTGCTTCTGCCTCCAATATATTTCCTAAGCACTAGTGTTTTAAGGAACAGCTTAAAAAGAGAATCCTAATGTGATTTCTTTGTAATGGGTGTGTTCCTTATCCCAGTGTCTAAACTCTTCTCCATGGCTGGACCCCCAAATAATATTCCTTTACGTGCTAAGGGGTATCTAGAGAGTGGGATAGGTTTAATAACTACCCTAACCCTAACGCGTACCCTAACCCTAAACCCTACCGTAACCCTAACACGTACCCTAATCCTAACCCGTACCCTAAACCGAGCCCTAACCCTATCACTAACCCTAACCCTAACCCTAACCCATACCCTACGCCGTACCCGCACCCCTCCCCGAATCCGTACCCTAAGCCGTACCCTAAGCCTAACCCTAAGCCTAACCCTAACCCTAGGCTACCCTTGACTGCTTCTGCCTCCAATAGATTTCCTAAGCACTAGTGTTTTAAGGAACAGCTTAAAAAGAGAATCCTAATGTGATTTCTTTATAATGGGTGTGTTCCGTATCTTATCCTAGTGTCTAAACTCTTCTCCATGGCTGGACCCCCAAATAATATTCCTTTACGTGCTAAGGGGTATGTAGAGAGTGGGATAGGTTTAATAACTACCCTAACCCTAACGCGTACCCTAACCCTAACCCCTACCCTAACCCTAACACGTACCCTAATCCTAACCCGTACCCTAAACCGAGCCCTAACCCTAACACTAACCCTAACCCTAACCCTAACCCATACCCTACGCCGTACCCGCACCCCTCCCCGTACCCGTACCCTAAGCCGTACCCTAACCCTAACCCTATGCCTAAACCTAACCCTAGGCTACCCTTGACTGCTTCTGCCTCCAATAGATTTCCTAAGCACTAGTGTTTTAAGGAACAGCTTAAAAAGAGAATCCTAATGTGATTTCTTTATAATGGGTGTGTTCCTTATCTTATCCCAGTGTCTAAACTCTTCTCCATGGCTGGACCCCCAAATAATATTCCTTTACGTGCTAAGGGGTATCTAGAGAGTGGGATAGGTTTAATAACTACCCTAACCCTAACGCGTATCCTAACCCTAACCCCTACCCTAACCCTAACACGTACCCTATTCCTAACCCGTACCTTAAACCGAGCCCTAACCCTATCACTAACCCTAACCCTAACCCTAACCCATACCCTACGCCGTACCCTCACCACTCCCCAAATCCGTACCCTAAGCCGTACCCTAACCCTAACCCTAAGCCTAACCCTAACCCTAGGCTACCCTTGACTGCTTCTGCCTCCAATAGATTTCCTAAGCACTAGTGTTTTAAGGAACAGCTTAAAAAGAGAATCCTAATGTGATTTCTTTGTAATGGGTGTGTTCCTTATCCCAGTGTCTAAACTCTTCTCCATGGCTGGACCCCCAAATAATATTCCTTTACGTGCTAAGGGGTATGTAGAGAGTGGGATAGGTTTAATAACTACCCTAACCCTAACGCGTACCCTAACCCTAACCCCTACCCTAACCCTAACACGTACCCTAATCCTAACCCGTACCCTAAACCGAGCCCTAACCCTAACACTAACCCTAACCCTAACCCTAACCCATACCCTACGCCGTACCCGCACCCCTCCCCGTACCCGTACCCTAAGCCGTACCCTAACCCTAACCCTATGCCTAAACCTAACCCTAGGCTACCCTTGACTGCTTCTGCCTCCAATAGATTTCCTAAGCACTAGTGTTTTAAGGAACAGCTTAAAAAGAGAATCCTAATGTGATTTCTTCATAATGGGTGTGTTCCTTATCTTATCCCAGTGTCTAAACTCTTCTCCATGGCTGGACCCCCAAATAATATTCCTTTACGTGCTAAGGGGTATCTAGAGAGTGGGATAGGTTTAATAACTACCCTAACCCTAACGCGTATCCTAACCCTAACCCCTACCCTAACCCTAACACGTACCCTATTCCTAACCCGTACCTTAAACCGAGCCCTAACCCTATCACTAACCCTAACCCTAACCCTAACCCATACCCTACGCCGTACCCTCACCACTCCCCAAATCCGTACCCTAAGCCGTACCCTAACCCTAACCCTAAGCCTAACCCTAACCCTAGGCTACCCTTGACTGCTTCTGCCTCCAATAGATTTCCTAAGCACTAGTGTTTTAAGGAACAGCTTAAAAAGAGAATCCTAATGTGATTTCTTTGTAATGGGTGTGTTCCTTATCCCAGTGTCTAAACTCTTCTCCATGGCTGGACCCCCAAATAATATTCCTTTACGTGCTAAGGGGTATCTAGAGAGTGGGATAGGTTTAATAACTACCCTAACCCTAACGCGTACCCTAACCCTAAACCCTACCGTAACCCTAACACGTACCCTAATCCTAACCCGTACCCTAAACCGAGCCCTAACCCTATCACTAACCCTAACCCTAACCCTAACCCATACCCTACGCCGTACCCGCACCCCTCCCCGAATCCGTACCCTAAGCCGTACCCTAACACTAACCCTAAGCCTAACCCTAACCCTAGGCTACCCTTGAATGCTTCTGCCTCCAATAGATTTCCTAAGCACTAGTGTTTTAAGGAACAGCTTAAAAAGAGAATCCTAATGTGATTTCTTTATAATGGGTGTGTTCCGTATCTTATCCTAGTGTCTAAACTCTTCTCCATGGCTGGACCCCCAAATAATATTCCTTTACGTGCTAAGGGGTATCTAGAGAGTGGGATAGGTTTAATAACTACCCTAACCCTAACGCGTATCCTAACCCTAACCCCTACCCTAACCCTAACACGTACCCTATTCCTAACCCGTACCTTAAACCGAGCCCTAACCCTATCACTAACCCTAACCCTAACCCTAACCCATACCCTACGCCGTACCCTCACCACTCCCCAAATCCGTACCCTAAGCCGTACCCTAACCCTAACCCTAAGCCTAACCCTAACCCTAGGCTACCCTTGACTGCTTCTGCCTCCAATATATTTCCTAAGCACTAGTGTTTTAAGGAACAGCTTAAAAAGAGAATCCTAATGTGATTTCTTTGTAATGGGTGTGTTCCTTATCCCAGTGTCTAAACTCTTCTCCATGGCTGGACCCCCAAATAATATTCCTTTACGTGCTAAGGGGTATCTAGAGAGTGGGATAGGTTTAATAACTACCCTAACCCTAACGCGTACCCTAACCCTAAACCCTACCGTAACCCTAACACGTACCCTAATCCTAACCCGTACCCTAAACCGAGCCCTAACCCTATCACTAACCCTAACCCTAACCCTAACCCATACCCTACGCCGTACCCGCACCCCTCCCCGAATCCGTACCCTAAGCCGTACCCTAAGCCTAACCCTAAGCCTAACCCTAACCCTAGGCTACCCTTGACTGCTTCTGCCTCCAATAGATTTCCTAAGCACTAGTGTTTTAAGGAACAGCTTAAAAAGAGAATCCTAATGTGATTTCTTTATAATGGGTGTGTTCCTTATCTTATCCCAGTGTCTAGACTCTTCTCCATAGCTGGAGCCCCAAATAATATACCTTTACGTGCTAAGGAGTGTCTAGAGAGTGGGATAGGTTTAATAACTACCCTAACCCTAACACGTACCCTAACCCTAACCCCTACCCTAACCCTAACACGTACCCTATTCCTAACCCGTACCCTAAACCGAGCCCTAACCCTAACACTAACCCTAACCCTAACCCTAACCCATACCCTATGCCGTACCCGCACCCCTCACCGAACCCGTACCCTAAGCCGTACCCTAACCCTAACCCTAAGCCTAACCCTAACCCTAGGCTACCCTTGACTGCTTCTGCATCCAGTAGATTTCCTAAGCACTAGTGTTTTAAGGAACAGCTTAAAAAGAGAATCCTAATGTGATTTCTTTATAATGGGTGTGTTCCTTACCTTATCCCAGTGTCTAAACTCTTCTCCATGGCTGGAACCCCAAATAATATTCCTTTACGTGCTAAGGGGTGTCTAGAGAGTGGGATAGGTTTAATAACTACCCTAACCGTAACACGTACCCTAACCCTAACCCCTACCCTAACCCTAACACGTACCCTATTCCTAACCCGTAACCTAAACCGAGCCCTAACCCTAACACTAACCCTAACCCTAACCCTAACCCATACCCTACGCCGTACCCGCACCCCTCCCCGAACACGTACCCTAAGCCATACCCTAAGCCTAACCCTAAGCCTAACCCTAACCCTAGGCTACCCTTGACTGCTTCTGCCTCCAATAGATTTCCTAAGCACTAGTGTTTTAAGAAACAGCTTAAAAAGAGAATCCTAATGTGATTTCTTTATAATGGGTGTGTTCCTTATCTTATCCCAGTGTCTAAACTCTTCTCCATGGCTGGACCCCCATATAATATTACTTTACGTGCTAAGGGGTATCTAGAGAGTGGGATAGGTTTAATAACTACCCTAACCCTATCGCGTACCCTAACCCTAACCCCTACCCTAACCCTAACACGTACCCTAATCCTAACCCGTACCCTAACCCGAGCCCTTACCCTATCACTAACCCTAACCCTAACCCTAACCCATACCCTACGCCGTACCCACACCCCTCCCCGAATCCGTACCCTAAGCCGTACCCTAAGCCTAACCCTAAGCCTAACCCTAACCCTAGGCTACCCTTGACTGCTTCTGCCTCCAATAGATTTCCTAAGCACTAGTGTTTTAAGGAACAGCTTAAAAAGAGAATCCTAATGTGATTTCTTTATAATGGGTGTGTTCCTTATCTTATCCTAGTGTCTAAACTCTTCTCCATGGCTGGACCCCCAAATAATATTCCTTTACGTGCTAAGGGGTATGTAGAGAGTGGGATAGGTTTAATAACTACCCTAACCCTAACGCGTACCCTAACGCTAACCCCTACCCTAACCCTAACACGTACCCTAATCCTAACCCGTACCCTAAACCGAGCCCTAACCCTAACACTAACCCTAACCCTAACCCTAACCCATACCCTACGCCGTACCCGCACCCCTCCCCGTACCCGTACCCTAAGCCGTACCCTAACCCTAACCCTATGCCTAAACCTAACCCTAGGCTACCCTTGACTGCTTCTGCCTCCAATAGATTTCCTAAGCACTAGTGTTTTAAGGAACAGCTTAAAAAGAGAATCCTAATGTGATTTCTTTATAATGGGTGTGTTCCTTATCTTATCCCAGTGTCTAAACTCTTCTCCATGGCTGGACCCCCAAATAATATTCCTTTACGTGCTAAGGGGTATCTAGAGAGTGGGATAGGTTTAATAACTACCCTAACCCTAACGCGTATCCTAACCCTAACCCCTACCCTAACCCTAACACGTACCCTATTCCTAACCCGTACCTTAAACCGAGCCCTAACCCTATCACTAACCCTAACCCTAACCCTAACCCATACCCTACGCCGTACCCTCACCACTCCCCAAATCCGTACCCTAAGCCTAACCCTAACCCTAACCCTAAGCCTAACCCTAACCCTAGGCTACCCTTGACTGCTTCTGCCTCCAATAGATTTCCTAAGCACTAGTGTTTTAAGGAACAGCTTAAAAAGAGAATCCTAATGTGATTTCTTTGTAATGGGTGTGTTCCTTATCCCAGTGTCTAAACTCTTCTCCATGGCTGGACCCCCAAATAATATTCCTTTACGTGCTAAGGGGTATCTAGAGAGTGGGATAGGTTTAATAACTACCCTAACCCTAACGCGTACCCTAACCCTAAACCCTACCGTAACCCTAACACGTACCCTAATCCTAACCCGTACCCTAAACCGAGCCCTAACCCTATCACTAACCCTAACCCTAACCCTAACCCATACCCTACGCCGTACCCGCACCCCTCCCCGAATCCGTACCCTAAGCCGTACCCTAAGCCTAACCCTAAGCCTAAACCTAACCCTAGGCTACCCTTGACTGCTTCTGCCTCCAATAGATTTCCTAAGCACTAGTGTTTTAAGGAACAGCTTAAAAAGAGAATCCTAATGTGATTTCTTTATAATGGGTGTGTTCCTTATCTTATCCCAGTGTCTAGACTCTTCTCCATAGCTGGAGCCCCAAATAATATACCTTTACGTGCTAAGGAGTGTCTAGAGAGTGGGATAGGTTTAATAACTACCCTAACCCTAACACGTACCCTAACCCTAACCCCTACCCTAACCCTAACACGTACCCTATTCCTAACCCGTACCCTAAACCGAGCCCTAACCCTAACACTAACCCTAACCCTAACCCTAACCCATACCCTATGCCGTACCCGCACCCCTCACCGAACCCGTACCCTAAGCCGTACCCTAACCCTAACCCTAAGCCTAACCCTAACCCTAGGCTACCCTTGACTGCTTCTGCATCCAGTAGATTTCCTAAGCACTAGTGTTTTAAGGAACAGCTTAAAAAGAGAATCCTAATGTGATTTCTTTATAATGGGTGTGTTCCTTACCTTATCCCAGTGTCTAAACTCTTCTCCATGGCTGGAACCCCAAATAATATTCCTTTACGTGCTAAGGGGTGTCTAGAGAGTGGGATAGGTTTAATAACTACCCTAACCGTAACACGTACCCTAACCCTAACCCCTACCCTAACCCTAACACGTACCCTATTCCTAACCCGTAACCTAAACCGAGCCCTAACCCTAACACTAACCCTAACCCTAACCCTAACCCATACCCTACGCCGTACCCGCACCCCTCCCCGAACCCGTACCCTAAGCCATACCCTAAGCCTAACCCTAAGCCTAACCCTAACCCTAGGCTACCCTTGACTGCTTCTGCCTCCAATAGATTTCCTAAGCACTAGTGTTTTAAGAAACAGCTTAAAAAGAGAATCCTAATGTGATTTCTTTATAATGGGTGTGTTCCTTATCTTATCCCAGTGTCTAAACTCTTCTCCATGGCTGGACCCCCATATAATATTACTTTACGTGCTAAGGGGTATCTAGAGAGTGGGATAGGTTTAATAACTACCCTAACCCTATCGCGTACCCTAACCCTAACCCCTACCCTAACCCTAACACGTACCCTAATCCTAACCCGTACCCTAACCCGAGCCCTAACCCTATCACTAACCCTAACCCTAACCCTAACCCATACCCTACGCCGTACCCACACCCCTCCCCGAATCCGTACCCTAAGCCGTACCCTAAGCCTAACCCTAAGCCTAACCCTAACCCTAGGCTACCCTTGACTGCTTCTGCCTCCAATAGATTTCCTAAGCACTAGTATTTTAAGGAACAGCTTAAAAAGAGAATCCTAATGTGATTTCTTTATAATGGGTGTGTTCCTTATCTTATCCTAGTGTCTAAACTCTTCTCCATGGCTGGACCCCCAAATAATATTCCTTTACGTGCTAAGGGGTATGTAGAGAGTGGGATAGGTTTAATAACTACCCTAACCCTAACGCGTACCCTAACCCTAACCCCTACCCTAACCCTAACACGTACCCTAATCCTAACCCGTACCCTAAACCGAGCCCTAACCCTAACACTAACCCTAACCCTAACCCTAACCCTAACCCATACCCTACGCCGTACCCGCACCCCTCCCCGTACCCGTACCCTAAGCCGTACCCTAACCCTAACCCTATGCCTAAACCTAACCCTAGGCTACCCTTGACTGCTTCTGCCTCCAATAGATTTCCTAAGCACTAGTGTTTTAAGGAACAGCTTAAAAAGAGAATCCTAATGTGATTTCTTTATAATGGGTGTGTTCCTTATCTTATCCCAGTGTCTAAACTCTTCTCCATGGCTGGACCCCCAAATAATATTCCTTTACGTGCTAAGGGGTATCTAGAGAGTGGGATAGGTTTAATAACTACCCTAACCCTAACGCGTATCCTAACCCTAACCCCTACCCTAACCCTAACACGTACCCTATTCCTAACCCGTACCTTAAACCGAGCCCTAACCCTATCACTAACCCTAACCCTAACCCTAACCCATACCCTACGCCGTACCCTCACCACTCCCCAAATCCGTACCCTAAGCCTAACCCTAACCCTAACCCTAAGCCTAACCCTAACCCTAGGCTACCCTTGACTGCTTCTGCCTCCAATAGATTTCCTAAGCACTAGTGTTTTAAGGAACAGCTTAAAAAGAGAATCCTAATGTGATTTCTTTGTAATGGGTGTGTTCCTTATCCCAGTGTCTAAACTCTTCTCCATGGCTGGACCCCCAAATAATATTCCTTTACGTGCTAAGGGGTATCTAGAGAGTGGGATAGGTTTAATAACTACCCTAACCCTAACACGTACCATAACCCTAAACCCTACCGTAACCCTAACACGTACCCTAATCCTAACCCGTACCCTAAACCGAGCCCTAACCCTATCACTAACCCTAACCCTAACCCTAACCCATACCCTACGCCGTACCCGCACCCCTCCCCGAATCCGTACCCTAAGCCGTACCCTAACACTAACCCTAAGCCTAACCCTAACCCTAGGCTACCCTTGAATGCTTCTGCCTCCAATAGATTTCCTAAGCACTAGTGTTTTAAGGAACAGCTTAAAAAGAGAATCCTAATGTGATTTCTTTATAATGGGTGTGTTCCGTATCTTATCCTAGTGTCTAAACTCTTCTCCATGGCTGGACCCCCAAATAATATTCCTTTACGTGCTAAGGGGTATCTAGAGAGTGGGATAGGTTTAATAACTACCCTAACCCTAACGCGTACCCTAACCCTAACCCCTACCCTAACCCTAACACGTACCCTAATCCTAACCCGTACCCTAAACCGAGCCCTAACCCTAACACTAACCCTAACCCTAACCCTAACCCATACCCTACGCCGTACCCGCACCCCTCCCCGTACCCGTACCCTAAGCCGTACCCTAACCCTAACCCTATGCCTAAACCTAACCCTAGGCTACCCTTGACTGCTTCTGCCTCCAATAGATTTCCTAAGCACTAGTGTTTTAAGGAACAGCTTAAAAAGAGAATCCTAATGTGATTTCTTTATAATGGGTGTGTTCCTTATCTTATCCCAGTGTCTAAACTCTTCTCCATGGCTGGACCCCCAAATAATATTCCTTTACGTGCTAAGGGGTATCTAGAGAGTGGGATAGGTTTAATAACTACCCTAACCCTAACGCGTATCCTAACCCTAACCCCTACCCTAACCCTAACACGTACCCTATTCCTAACCCGTACCTTAAACCGAGCCCTAACCCTATCACTAACCCTAACCCTAACCCTAACCCATACCCTACGCCGTACCCTCACCACTCCCCAAATCCGTACCCTAAGCCGTACCCTAACCCTAACCCTAAGCCTAACCCTAACCCTAGGCTACCCTTGACTGCTTCTGCCTCCAATAGATTTCCTAAGCACTAGTGTTTTAAGGAACAGCTTAAAAAGAGAATCCTAATGTGATTTCTTTGTAATGGGTGTGTTCCTTATCCCAGTGTCTAAACTCTTCTCCATGGCTGGACCCCCAAATAATATTCCTTTACGTGCTAAGGGGTATCTAGAGAGTGGGATAGGTTTAATAACTACCCTAACCCTAACGCGTACCCTAACCCTAAACCCTACCGTAACCCTAACACGTACCCTAATCCTAACCCGTACCCTAAACCGAGCCCTAACCCTATCACTAACCCTAACCCTAACCCTAACCCATACCCTACGCCGTACCCGCACCCCTCCCCGAATCCGTACCCTAAGCCGTACCCTAACACTAACCCTAAGCCTAACCCTAACCCTAGGCTACCCTTGAATGCTTCTGCCTCCAATAGATTTCCTAAGCACTAGTGTTTTAAGGAACAGCTTAAAAAGAGAATCCTAATGTGATTTCTTTATAATGGGTGTGTTCCGTATCTTATCCTAGTGTCTAAACTCTTCTCCATGGCTGGACCCCCAAATAATATTCCTTTACGTGCTAAGGGGTATCTAGAGAGTGGGATAGGTTTAATAACTACCCTAACCCTAACGCGTATCCTAACCCTAACCCCTACCCTAACCCTAACACGTACCCTATTCCTAACCCGTACCTTAAACCGAGCCCTAACCCTATCACTAACCCTAACCCTAACCCTAACCCATACCCTACGCCGTACCCTCACCACTCCCCAAATCCGTACCCTAAGCCGTACCCTAACCCTAACCCTAAGCCTAACCCTAACCCTAGGCTACCCTTGACTGCTTCTGCCTCCAATAGATTTCCTAAGCACTAGTGTTTTAAGGAACAGCTTAAAAAGAGAATCCTAATGTGATTTCTTTGTAATGGGTGTGTTCCTTATCCCAGTGTCTAAACTCTTCTCCATGGCTGGACCCCCAAATAATATTCCTTTACGTGCTAAGGGGTATCTAGAGAGTGGGATAGGTTTAATAACTACCCTAACCCTAACGCGTACCCTAACCCTAAACCCTACCGTAACCCTAACACGTACCCTAATCCTAACCCGTACCCTAAACCGAGCCCTAACCCTATCACTAACCCTAACCCTAACCCTAACCCATACCCTACGCCGTACCCGCACCCCTCCCCGAATCCGTACCCTAAGCCGTACCCTAACACTAACCCTAAGCCTAACCCTAACCCTAGGCTACCCTTGAATGCTTCTGCCTCCAATAGATTTCCTAAGCACTAGTGTTTTAAGGAACAGCTTAAAAAGAGAATCCTAATGTGATTTCTTTATAATGGGTGTGTTCCGTATCTTATCCTAGTGTCTAAACTCTTCTCCATGGCTGGACCCCCAAATAATATTCCTTTACGTGCTAAGGGGTATCTAGAGAGTGGGATAGGTTTAATAACTACCCTAACCCTAACGCGTACCCTAACCCTAACCCCTACCCTAACCCTAACACGTACCCTAATCGTAACCCGTACCCTAAACCGAGCCCTAACCCTAACACTAACCCTAACCCTAACCCTAACCCATACCCTACGCCGTACCCGCACCCCTCCCCGAACCCGTACCCTAAGCCGTACCCTAAGCCTAACCCTAAGCCTAACCCTAACCCTAGGCTACCCTTGACTGCTTCTGCCTCCAATAGATTTCCTAAGCACTAGTGTTTTAAGGAACAGCTTAAAAAGAGAATCCTAATGTGATTTCTTTATAATGGGTGTGTTCCTTATCTTATCCCAGTGTCTAGACTCTTTTCCATAGCTGGAGCCCCAAATAATATACCTTTACGTGCTAAGGAGTGTCTAGAGAGTGGGATAGGTTTAATAACTACCCTAACCCTAACACGTACCCTAACCCTAACCCCTACCCTAACCCTAACACGTACCCTATTCCTAACCCGTACCCTAAAGCGAGCCCTAACCCTAACACTAACCCTAACCCTAACCCTAACCCATACCCTATGCCGTACCCGCACCCCTCACCGAACCCGTACCCTAAGCCGTACCCTAACCCTAACCCTAAGCCTAACCCTAACCCTAGGCTACCCTTGACTGCTTCTGCATCCAGTAGATTTCCTAAGCACTAGTGTTTTAAGGAACAGCTTAAAAAGAGAATCCTAATGTGATTTCTTTATAATGGGTGTGTTTCTTACCTTATCCCAGTGTCTAAACTCTTCTCCATGGCTGGAACCCCAAATAATATTCCTTTACGTGCTAAGGGGTGTCTAGAGAGTGGGATAGGTTTAATAACTACCCTAACCGTAACACGTACCCTAACCCTAACCCCTACCCTAACCCTAACACGTACCCTATTCCTAACCCGTACCTTAAACCGAGCCCTAACCCTATCACTAACCCTAACCCTAACCCTAACACATACCCTACGCCGTACCCTCACCACTCCCCAAATCCGTACCCTAAGCCGTACCCTAAGCCTAACCCTAAGCCTAACCCTAACCCTAGGCTACCCTTGACTGCTTCTGCCTCCAATAGATTTCCTAAGCACTAGTGTTTTAAGGAACAGCTTAAAAAGAGAATCCTAATGTGATTTCTTTGTAATGGGTGTGTTCCTTATCCCAGTGTCTAAACTCTTCTCCATGGCTGGACCCCCAAATAATATTCCTTTACGTGCTAAGGGGTATCTAGAGAGTGGGATAGGTTTAATAACTACCCTAACCCTAACGCGTACCCTAACCCTAAACCCTACCGTAACCCTAACACGTACCCTAATCCTAACCCGTACCCTAAACCGAGCCCTAACCCTATCACTAACCCTAACCCTAACCCTAACCCATACCCTACGCCGTACCCGCACCCCTCCCCGAATCCGTACCCTAAGCCGTACCCTAACACTAACCCTAAGCCTAACCCTAACCCTAGGCTACCCTTGAATGCTTCTGCCTCCAATAGATTTCCTAAGCACTAGTGTTTTAAGGAACAGCTTAAAAAGAGAATCCTAATGTGATTTCTTTATAATGGGTGTGTTCCGTATCTTATCCTAGTGTCTAAACTCTTCTCCATGGCTGGACCCCCAAATAATATTCCTTTACGTGCTAAGGGGTATCTAGAGAGTGGGATAGTTTTAATAACTACCCTAACCCTAACGCGTACCCTAACCCTAACCCCTACCCTAACCCTAACACGTACCCTAATCGTAACCCGTACCCTAAACCGAGCCCTAACCCTAACACTAACCCTAACCCTAACCCTAACCCATACCCTACGCCGTACCCGCACCCCTCCCCGAACCCGTACCCTAAGCCGTACCCTAAGCCTAACCCTAAGCCTAACCCTAACCCTAGGCTACCCTTGACTGCTTCTGCCTCCAATAGATTTCCTAAGCACTAGTGTTTTAAGGAACAGCTTAAAAAGAGAATCCTAATGTGATTTCTTTATAATGGGTGTGTTCCTTATCTTATCCCAGTGTCTAGACTCTTCTCCATAGCTGGAGCCCCAAATAATATACCTTTACGTGCTAAGGAGTGTCTAGAGAGTGGGATAGGTTTAATAACTACCCTAACCCTAACACGTACCCTAACCCTAACCCCTACCCTTACCCTAACACGTACCCTATTCCTAACCCGTACCCTAAACCGAGCCCTAACCCTAACACTAACCCTAACCCTAACCCTAACCCATACCCTATGCCGTACCCGCACCCCTCACCGAACCCGTACCCTAAGCCGTACCCTAACCCTAACCCTAAGCCTAACCCTAACCCTAGGCTACCCTTGACTGCTTCTGCATCCAGTAGATTTCCTAAGCACTAGTGCTTTAAGGAACAGCTTAAAAAGAGAATCCTAATGTGATTTCTTTATAATGGGTGTGTTCCTTATCTTATCCCAGTGTCTAAACTCTTCTCCATGGCTGGACCCCCATATAATATTACTTTACGTGCTAAGGGGTATCTAGAGAGTGGGATAGGTTTAATAACTACCCTAACCCTATCGCGTACCCTAACCCTAACCCCTACCCTAACCCTAACACGTACCCTATTCCTAACCCGTACCCTAAACCGAGCCCTAACCCTAACACTAACCCTAACCCTAACCCTAACCCATACCCTATGCCGTACCCGCACCCCTCACCGATCCCGTACCCTAAGCCGTACCCTAACCCTAACCCTAAGCCTAACCCTAACCCTAGGCTACCCTTGACTGCTTCTGCATCCAGTAGATTTCCTAAGCACTAGTGTTTTAAGGAACAGCTTAAAAAGAGAATCCTAATGTGATTTCTTTATAATGGGTGTTTTCCTTACCTTATCCCAGTGTCTAAACTCTTCTCCATGGCTGGACCCCCATATAATATTACTTTACGTGCTAAGGGGTATCTAGAGAGTGGGATAGGTTTAATAACTACCCTAACCCTATCGCGTACCCTAACCCTAACCCCTACCCTAACCCTAACACGTACCCTAATCCTAACCCGTACCCTAACCCGAGCCCTAACCCTATCACTAACCCTAACCCTAACCCTAACCCATACCCTACGCCGTACCCGCACCCCTCCCCGAATCCGTACCCTAAGCCGTACCCTAAGCCTAACCCTAAGCCTAACCCTAACCCTAGGCTACCCTTGACTGCTTCTGCCTCCAATAGATTTCCTAAGCACTAGTGTTTTAAGGAACAGCTTAAAAAGAGAATCCTAATGTGATTTCTTTATAATGGGTGTGTTCCTTATCTTATCCTAGTGTCTAAACTCTTCTCCATGGCTGGACCCCCAAATAATATTCCTTTACGTGCTAAGGGGTATGTAGAGAGTGGGATAGGTTTAATAACTACCCTAACCCTAACGCGTACCCTAACCCTAACCCCTACCCTAACCCTAACACGTACCCTAATCCTAACCCGTACCCTAAACCGAGCCCTAACCCTAACACTAACCCTAACCCTAACCCTAACCCATACCCTACGCCGTACCCGCACCCCTCCCCGTACCCGTACCCTAAGCCGTACCCTAACCCTAACCCTATGCCTAAACCTAACCCTAGGCTACCCTTGACTGCTTCTGCCTCCAATAGATTTCCTAAGCACTAGTGTTTTAAGGAACAGCTTAAAAAGAGAATCCTAATGTGATTTCTTTATAATGGGTGTGTTCCTTATCTTATCCCAGTGTCTAAACTCTTCTCCATGGCTGGACCCCCAAATAATATTCCTTTACGTGCTAAGGGGTATCTAGAGAGTGGGATAGGTTTAATAACTACCCTAACCCTAACGCGTATCCTAACCCTAATCCCTACCCTAACCCTAACACGTACCCTATTCCTAACCCGTACCTTAAACCGAGCCCTAACCCTATCACTAACCCTAACCCTAACCCTAACCCATACCCTACGCCGTACCCTCACCACTCCCCAAATCCGTACCCTAAGCCGTACCCTAACCCTAACCCTAAGCCTAACCCTAACCCTAGGCTACCCTTGACTGCTTCTGCCTCCAATAGATTTCCTAAGCACTAGTGTTTTAAGGAACAGCTTAAAAAGAGAATCCTAATGTGATTTCTTTGTAATGGGTGTGTTCCTTATCCCAGTGTCTAAACTCTTCTCCATGGCTGGACCCCCAAATAATATTCCTTTACGTGCTAAGGGGTATCTAGAGAGTGGGATAGGTTTAATAACTACCCTAACCCTAACGCGTACCCTAACCCTAAACCCTACCGTAACCCTAACACGTACCCTAATCCTAACCCGTACCCTAAACCGAGCCCTAACCCTATCACTAACCCTAACCCTAACCCTAACCCATACCCTACGCCGTACCCGCACCCCTCCCCGAATCCGTACCCTAAGCCGTACCCTAACACTAACCCTAAGCCTAACCCTAACCCTAGGCTACCCTTGAATGCTTCTGCCTCCAATAGATTTCCTAAGCACTAGTGTTTTAAGGAACAGCTTAAAAAGAGAATCCTAATGTGATTTCTTTATAATGGGTGTGTTCCGTATCTTATCCTAGTGTCTAAACTCTTCTCCATGGCTGGACCCCCAAATAATATTCCTTTACGTGCTAAGGGGTATCTAGAGAGTGGGATAGGTTTAATAACTACCCTAACCCTAACGCGTACCCTAACCCTAACCCCTACCCTAACCCTAACACGTACCCTAATCGTAACCCGTACCCTAAACCGAGCCCTAACCCTAACACTAACCCTAACCCTAACCCTAACCCATACCCTACGCCGTACCCGCACCCCTCACCGAACCCGTACCCTAAGCCGTACCCTAAGCCTAACCCTAAGCCTAACCCTAACCCTAGGCTACCCTTGACTGCTTCTGCCTCCAATAGATTTCCTAAGCACTAGTGTTTTAAGGAACAGCTTAAAAAGAGAATCCTAATGTGATTTCTTTATAATGGGTGTGTTCCTTATCTTATCCCAGTGTCTAGACTCTTCTCCATAGCTGGAGCCCCAAATAATATACCTTTACGTGCTAAGGAGTGTCTAGAGAGTGGGATAGGTTTAATAACTACCCTAACCCTAACACGTACCCTAACCCTAACCCCTACCCCAACCCTAACACGTACCCTATTCCTAACCCGTACCCTAAACCGAGCCCTAACCCTAACACTAACCCTAACCCTAACCCTAACCCATACCCTATGCCGTACCCGCACCCCTCACCGAACCCGTACCCTAAGCCGTACCCTAACCCTAACCCTAAGCCTAACCCTAACCCTAGGCTACCCTTGACTGCTTCTGCATCCAGTAGATTTCCTAAGCACTAGTGTTTTAAGGAACAGCTTAAAAAGAGAATCCTAATGTGATTTCTTTATAATGGGTGTGTTCCTTACCTTATCCCAGTGTCTAAACTCTTCTCCGTGGCTGGAACCCCAAATAATATTCCTTTACGTGCTAAGGGGTGTCTAGAGAGTGGGATAGGTTTAATAACTACCCTAAACGTAACACGTACCCTAACCCTAACCCCTACCCTAACCCTAACACGTACCCTATTCCTAACCCGTAACCTAAACCGAGCCCTAACCCTAACACTAACCCTAACCCTAACCCTAACCCATACCCTACGCCGTACCCGCACCCCTCCCCGAACCCGTACCCTAAGCCATACCCTAAGCCTAACCCTAAGCCTAACCCTAACCCTAGGCTACCCTTGACTGCTTCTGCCTCCAATAGATTTCCTAAGCACTAGTGTTTTAAGAAACAGCTTAAAAAGAGAATCCTAATGTGATTTCTTTATAATGGGTGTGTTCCTTACCTTATCCCAGTGTCTAAACTCTTCTCCATGGCTGGAACCCCAAATAATATTCCTTTACGTGCTAAGGGGTGTCTAGAGAGTGGGATAGGTTTAATAACTACCCTAACCGTAACACGTACCCTAACCCTAACCCCTACCCTAACCCTAACACGTACCCTATTCCTAACCCGTAACCTAAACCGAGCCCTAACCCTAACACTAACCCTAACCCTAACCCTAACCCATACCCTACGCCGTACCCGCACCCCTCCCCGAACCCGTACCCTAAGCCATACCCTAAGCCTAACCCTAAGCCTAACCCTAACCCTAGGCTACCCTTGACTGCTTCTGCCTCCAATAGATTTCCTAAGCACTAGTGTTTTAAGAAACAGCTTAAAAAGAGAATCCTAATGTGATTTCTTTATAATGGGTGTGTTCCTTATCTTATCCCAGTGTCTAAACTCTTCTCCATGGCTGGACCCCCATATAATATTACTTTACGTGCTAAGGGGTATCTAGAGAGTGGGATAGGTTTAATAACTACCCTAACCCTATCGCGTACCCTAACCCTAACCCCTACCCTAACCCTAACACGTACCCTAATCCTAACCCGTACCCTAACCCGAGCCCTAACCCTATCACTAACCCTAACCCTAACCCTAACCCATACCCTACGCCGTACCCGCACCCCTCCCCGAATCCGTACCCTAAGCCGTACCCTAAGCCTAACCCTAAGCCTAACCCTAACCCTAGGCTACCCTTGACTGCTTCTGCCTCCAATAGATTTCCTAAGCACTAGTGTTTTAAGGAACAGCTTAAAAAGAGAATCCTAATGTGATTTCTTTATAATGGGTGTGTTCCTTATCTTATCCCAGTGTCTAAACTCTTCTCCATGGCTGGACCCCCAAATAATATTCCTTTACGTGCTAAGGGGTATGTAGAGAGTGGGATAGGTTTAATAACTACCCTAACCCTAACGCGTACCCTAACCCTAACCCCTACCCTAACCCTAACACGTACCCTAATCCTAACCCGTACCCTAAACCGAGCCCTAACCCTAACACTAACCCTAACCCTAACCCTAACCCATACCCTACGCCGTACCCGCACCCGTCCCCGTACCCGTACCCTAAGCCGTACCCTAACCCTAACCCTATGCCTAAACCTAACCCTAGGCTACCCTTGACTGCTTCTGCCTCCAATAGATTTCCTAAGCACTAGTGTTTTAAGGAACAGCTTAAAAAGAGAATCCTAATGTGATTTCTTTGTAATGGGTGTGTTCCTTATCCCAGTGTCTAAACTCTTCTCCATGGCTGGACCCCCAAATAATATTCCTTTACGTGCTAAGGGTTATCTAGAGAGTGGGATAGGTTTAATAACTACCCTAACCCTAACGCGTACCCTAACCCTAAACCCTACCGTAACCCTAACACGTACCCTAATCCTAACCCGTACCCTAAACCGAGCCCTAACCCTATCACTAACCCTAACCCTAACCCTAACCCATACCCTACGCCGTACCCGCACCCCTCCCCGAATCCGTACCCTAAGCCGTACCCTAACACTAACCCTAAGCCTAACCCTAACCCTAGGCTACCCTTGAATGCTTCTGCCTCCAATAGATTTCCTAAGCACTAGTGTTTTAAGGAACAGCTTAAAAAGAGAATCCTAATGTGATTTCTTTATAATGGGTGTGTTCCGTATCTTATCCTAGTGTCTAAACTCTTCTCCATGGCTGGACCCCCAAATAATATTCCTTTACGTGCTAAGGGGTATCTAGAGAGTGGGATAGGTTTAATAACTACCCTAACCCTAACGCGTACCCTAACCCTAACCCCTACCCTAACCCTAACACGTACCCTAATCGTAACCCGTACCCTAAACCGAGCCCTAACCCTAACACTAACCCTAACCCTAACCCTAACCCATACCCTACGCCGTACCCGCACCCCTCCCCGAACCCGTACCCTAAGCCGTACCCTAACCCTAACCCTAAGCCTAACCCTAACCCTAGGCTACCCTTGACTGCTTCTGCCTCCAATAGATTTCCTAAGCACTAGTGTTTTAAGGAACAGCTTAAAAAGAGAATCCTAATGTGATTTCTTTATAATGGGTGTGTTCCTTATCTTATCCCAGTGTCTAGACTCTTCTCCATAGCTGGAGCCCCAAATAATATACCTTTACGTGCTAAGGAGTGTCTAGAGAGTGGGATAGGTTTAATAACTACCCTAACCCTAACACGTACCCTAACCCTAACCCCTACCCTAACCCTAACACGTACCCTATTCCTAACCCGTACCCTAAACCGAGCCCTAACCCTAACACTAACCCTAACCCTAACGCTAACCCATACCCTATGCCGTACCCGCACCCCTCACCGAACCCGTACCCTAAGCCGTACCCTAACCCTAACCCTAAGCCTAACCCTAACCCTAGGCTACCCTTGACTGCTTCTGCATCCAGTAGATTTCCTAAGCACTAGTGTTTTAAGGAACAGCTTAAAAAGAGAATCCTAATGTGATTTCTTTATAATGGGTGTGTTCCTTACCTTATCCCAGTGTCTAAACTCTTCTCCATGGCTGGAACCCCAAATAATATTCCTTTACGTGCTAAGGGGTGTCTAGAGAGTGGGATAGGTTTAATAACTACCCTAACCGTAACACGTACCCTAACCCTAACCCCTACCCTAACCCTAACACGTACCCTATTCCTAACCCGTAACCTAAACCGAGCCCTAACCCTAACACTAACCCTAACCCTAACCCTAACCCATACCCTACGCCGTACCCGCACCCCTCCCCGAACCCGTACCCTAAGCCATACCCTAAGCCTAACCCTAAGCCTAACCCTAACCCTAGGCTACCCTTGACTGCTTCTGCCTCCAATAGATTTCCTAAGCACTAGTGTTTTAAGGAACAGCTTAAAAAGAGAATCCTAATGTGATTTCTTTATAATGGGTGTGTTCCTTATCTTATCCCAGTGTCTAAACTCTTCTCCATGGCTGGACCCCCATATAATATTAATTTACGTGCTAAGGGGTATCTAGAGAGTGGGATAGGTTTAATAACTACCCTAACCCTATCGCGTACCCTAACCCTAACCCCTACCCTAACCCTAACACGTACCCTAATCCTAACCCGTACCCTAAACCGAGCCCTAACCCTATCACTAACCCTAACCCTAACCCTAACCCATACCCTACGCCGTACCTGCACCCCTGCCCGAATCCGTACCCTAAGCCGTACCCTAAGCCTAACCCTAAGCCTAACCCTAACCCTAGGCTACCCTTGACTGCTTCTGCCTCCAATAGATTTCCTAAGCACTAGTGTTTTAAGGAACAGCTTAAAAAGAGAATCCTAATGTGATTTCTTTATAATGGGTGTGTTCCTTATCTTATCCCAGTGTCTAAACTCTTCTCCATGGCTGGACCCCCAAATAATATTCCTTTACGTGCTAAGGGGTATCTAGAGAGTGGGATAGGTTTAATAACTACCCTAACCCTAACGCGTACCCTAACCCTAACCCCTACCCTAACCCTAACACGTACCCTAATCCTAACCCGTACCCTAAACCGAGCCCTAACCCTAACACTAACCCTAACCCTAACCCATACCCTACGCCGTACCCGCACCCCTCCCCGTACCCGTACCCTAAGCCGTACCCTAACCCTAACCCTAAGCCTAACCCTAACCCTAGGCTACCCTTGACTGCTTCTGCCTCCAATAGATTTCCTAAGCAGTAGTGTTTTAAGAAACAGCTTAAAAAGAGAATCCTAATGTGATTTCTTTATAATGGGTGTGTTCCTTATCTTATCCCAGTGTCTAAACTCTTCTCCATGGCTGGACCCCCAAATAATATTCCTTTACGTGCTAAGGGGTATCTAGAGAGTGGGATAGGTTTAATAACTACCCTAACCCTAACGCGTACCCTAACCCTAAACCCTACCGTAACCCTAACACGTACCCTAATCCTAACCCGTACCCTAAACCGAGACCTAACCCTATCACTAACCCTAACCCTAACCCTAACCCATACCCTACGCCGTACCGGAACCCCTCCCCGAATCCGTACCCTAAGCCGTACCCTAACACTAACCCTAAGCCTAACCCTAACCCTAGGCTACCCTTGAATGCTTCTGCCTCCAATAGATTTCCTAAGCACTAGTGTTTTAAGGAACAGCTTAAAAAGAGAATCCTAATGTGATTTCTTTATAATGGGTGTGTTCCGTATCTTATCCTAGTGTCTAAACTCTTCTCCATGGCTGGACCCCCAAATAATATTCCTTTACGTGCTAAGGGGTATCTAGAGAGTGGGATAGGTTTAATAACTACCCTAACCCTAACGCGTACCCTAACCCTAACCCCTACCCTAACCCTAACACGTACCCTAATCGTAACCCGTACCCTAAACCGAGCCCTAACCCTAACACTAACCCTAACCCTAACCCTAACCCATACCCTACGCCGTACCCGCACCCCTCCCCGAACCCGTACCCTAAGCCGTACCCTAACCCTAACCCTAAGCCTAACCCTAACCCTAGGCTACCCTTGACTGCTTCTGCATACAGTAGATTTCCTAAGCACTAGTGTTTTAAGGAACAGCTTAAAAAGAGAATCCTAATGTGATTTCTTTATAATGGGTGTGTTCCTTACCTTATCCCAGTGTCTAAACTCTTCTCCATGGCTGGAACCCCAAATAATATTCCTTTACGTGCTAAGGGGTGTCTAGAGAGTGGGATAGGTTTAATAACTACCCTAACCGTAACACTTACCCTAACCCTAACCCCTACCCTAACACTAACACGTACCCTATTCCTAACCCGTAACCTAAACCGAGCCCTAACCCTAACACTAACCCTAACCCTAACCCTAACCCATACCCTACGCCATACCCGCACCCCTCCCCGAACCCGTATCCTAAGCCGTACCCTAACCCTAACCCTAAGCCTAACCCTAACCCTAGGCTACCCTTGACTGCTTCTGCCTCCAATAGATTTCCTAAGCACTAGTGTTTTAAGGAACAGCATAAAAAGAGAATCCTAATGTGATTTCTTTATAATGGGTGTGTTCCTTATCTTATCCCAGTGTCTAAACTCTTCTCCATGGCTGGACCCCCAAATAATATTCCTTTACGTGCTAAGGGGTATGTAGAGAGTGGGATAGGTTTAATAACTACCCTAACCCTAACGCGTACCCTAACCCTAACCCCTACCCTAACCCTTAACACGTACCCTAATCCTAACCCGTACCCTAAACCGAGCCCTAACCCTAACACTAACCCTAACCCTAACCCTAACCCATACCCTACGCCGTACCCGCACCCGTCCCCGTACCCGTACCCTAAGCCGTACCCTAACCCTAACCCTATGCCTAAACCTAACCCTAGGCTACCCTTGACTGCTTCTGCCTCCAATAGATTTCCTAAGCACTAGTGTTTTAAGGAACAGCTTAAAAAGAGAATCCTAATGTGATTTCTTTGTAATGGGTGTGTTCCTTATCCCAGTGTCTAAACTCTTCTCCATGGCTGGACCCCCAAATAATATTCCTTTACGTGCTAAGGGTTATCTAGAGAGTGGGATAGGTTTAATAACTACCCTAACCCTAACGCGTACCCTAACCCTAAACCCTACCGTAACCCTAACACGTACCCTAATCCTAACCCGTACCCTAAACCGAGCCCTAACCCTATCACTAACCCTAACCCTAACCCTAACCCATACCCTACGCCGTACCCGCACCCCTCCCCGAATCCGTACCCTAAGCCGTACCCTAACACTAACCCTAAGCTAACCCTAACCCTAGGCTACCCTTGACTGCTTCTGCCTCCAATAGATTTCCTAAGCACTAGTGTTTTAAGGAACAGCTTAAAAAGAGAATCCTAATGTGATTTCTTTATAATGGGTGTGTTCCTTATCTTATCCCAGTGTCTAGACTCTTCTCCATAGCTGGAGCCCCAAATAATATACCTTTACGTGCTAAGGAGTGTCTAGAGAGTGGGATAGGTTTAATAACTACCCTAACCCTAACACGTACCCTAACCCTAACCCCTACCCCAACCCTAACACGTACCCTATTCCTAACCCGTACCCTAAACCGAGCCCTAACCCTAACACTAACCCTAACCCTAACCCTAACCCATACCCTATGCCGTACCCGCACCCCTCACCGAACCCGTACCCTAAGCCGTACCCTAACCCTAACCCTAAGCCTAACCCTAACCCTAGGCTACCCTTGACTGCTTCTGCATCCAGTAGATTTCCTAAGCACTAGTGTTTTAAGGAACAGCTTAAAAAGAGAATCCTAATGTGATTTCTTTATAATGGGTGTGTTCCTTACCTTATCCCAGTGTCTAAACTCTTCTCCGTGGCTGGAACCCCAAATAATATTCCTTTACGTGCTAAGGGGTGTCTAGAGAGTGGGATAGGTTTAATAACTACCCTAAACGTAACACGTACCCTAACCCTAACCCCTACCCTAACCCTAACACGTACCCTATTCCTAACCCGTAACCTAAACCGAGCCCTAACCCTAACACTAACCCTAACCCTAACCCTAACCCATACCCTACGCCGTACCCGCACCCCTCCCCGAACCCGTACCCTAAGCCATACCCTAAGCCTAACCCTAAGCCTAACCCTAACCCTAGGCTACCCTTGACTGCTTCTGCCTCCAATAGATTTCCTAAGCACTAGTGTTTTAAGAAACAGCTTAAAAAGAGAATCCTAATGTGATTTCTTTATAATGGGTGTGTTCCTTACCTTATCCCAGTGTCTAAACTCTTCTCCATGGCTGGAACCCCAAATAATATTCCTTTACGTGCTAAGGGGTGTCTAGAGAGTGGGATAGGTTTAATAACTACCCTAACCGTAACACGTACCCTAACCCTAACCCCTACCCTAACCCTAACACGTACCCTATTCCTAACCCGTAACCTAAACCGAGCCCTAACCCTAACACTAACCCTAACCCTAACCCTAACCCATACCCTACGCCGTACCCGCACCCCTCCCCGAACCCGTACCCTAAGCCATACCCTAAGCCTAACCCTAAGCCTAACCCTAACCCTAGGCTACCCTTGACTGCTTCTGCCTCCAATAGATTTCCTAAGCACTAGTGTTTTAAGAAACAGCTTAAAAAGAGAATCCTAATGTGATTTCTTTATAATGGGTGTGTTCCTTATCTTATCCCAGTGTCTAAACTCTTCTCCATGGCTGGACCCCCATATAATATTACTTTACGTGCTAAGGGGTATCTAGAGAGTGGGATAGGTTTAATAACTACCCTAACCCTATCGCGTACCCTAACCCTAACCCTACCCTAACCCTAACACGTACCCTAATCCTAACCCGTACCCTAACCCGAGCCCTAACCCTATCACTAACCCTAACCCTAACCCTAACCCATACCCTACGCCGTACCCGCACCCCTCCCCGAATCCGTACCCTAAGCCGTACCCTAAGCCTAACCCTAAGCCTAACCCTAACCCTAGGCTACCCTTGACTGCTTCTGCCTCCAATAGATTTCCTAAGCACTAGTGTTTTAAGGAACAGCTTAAAAAGAGAATCCTAATGTGATTTCTTTATAATGGGTGTGTGTTCCTTATCTTATCCCAGTGTCTAAACTCTTCTCCATGGCTGGACCCCCAAATAATATTCCTTTACGTGCTAAGGGGTATGTAGAGAGTGGGATAGGTTTAATAACTACCCTAACCCTAACGCGTACCCTAACCCTAACCCCTACCCTAACCCTAACACGTACCCTAATCCTAACCCGTACCCTAAACCGAGCCCTAACCCTAACACTAACCCTAACCCTAACCCTAACCCATACCCTACGCCGTACCCGCACCCGTCCCCGTACCGTACCCTAAGCCGTACCCTAACCCTAACCCTATGCCTAAACCTAACCCTAGGCTACCCTTGACTGCTTCTGCCTCCAATAGATTTCCTAAGCACTAGTGTTTTAAGGAACAGCTTAAAAAGAGAATCCTAATGTGATTTCTTTGTAATGGGGTGTGTTCCTTATCCCAGTGTCTAAACTCTTCTCCATGGCTGGACCCCCAAATAATATTCCTTTACGTGCTAAGGGTTATCTAGAGAGTGGGATAGGTTTAATAACTACCCTAACCCTAACGCGTACCCTAACCCTAAACCCTACCGTAACCCTAACACGTACCCTAATCCTAACCCGTACCCTAAACCGAGCCCTAACCCTATCACTAACCCTAACCCTAACCCTAACCCATACCCTACGCCGTACCCGCACCCCTCCCCGAATCCGTACCCTAAGCCGTACCCTAACACTAACCCTAAGCCTAACCCTAACCCTAGGCTACCCTTGAATGCTTCTGCCTCCAATAGATTTCCTAAGCACTAGTGTTTTAAGGAACAGCTTAAAAAGAGAATCCTAATGTGATTTCTTTATAATGGGTGTGTTCCGTATCTTATCCTAGTGTCTAAACTCTTCTCCATGGCTGGACCCCCAAATAATATTCCTTTACGTGCTAAGGGGTATCTAGAGAGTGGGATAGGTTTAATAACTACCCTAACCCTAACGCGTACCCTAACCCTAACCCCTACCCTAACCCTAACACGTACCCTAATCGTAACCCGTACCCTAAACCGAGCCCTAACCCTAACACTAACCCTAACCCTAACCCTAACCCATACCCTACGCCGTACCCGCACCCCTCCACGAACCCGTACCCTAAGCCGTACCCTAACCCTAACCCTAAGCCTAACCCTAACCCTAGGCTACCCTTGACTGCTTCTGCCTCCAATAGATTTCCTAAGCACTAGTGTTTTAAGGAACAGCTTAAAAAGAGAATCCTAATGTGATTTCTTTATAATGGGTGTGTTCCTTATCTTATCCCAGTGTCTAGACTCTTCTCCATAGCTGGAGCCCCAAATAATATACCTTTACGTGCTAAGGAGTGTCTAGAGAGTGGGATAGGTTTAATAACTACCCTAACCCTAACACGTACCCTAACCCTAACCCCTACCCTAACCCTAACACGTACCCTATTCCTAACCCGTACCCTAAACCGAGCCCTAACCCTAACACTAACCCTAACCCTAACGCTAACCCATACCCTATGCCGTACCCGCACCCCTCACCGAACCCGTACCCTAAGCCGTACCCTAACCCTAACCCTAAGCCTAACCCTAACCCTAGGCTACCCTTGACTGCTTCTGCATCCAGTAGATTTCCTAAGCACTAGTGTTTTAAGGAACAGCTTAAAAAGAGAATCCTAATGTGATTTCTTTATAATGGGTGTGTTCCTTACCTTATCCCAGTGTCTAAACTCTTCTCCATGGCTGGAACCCCAAATAATATTCCTTTACGTGCTAAGGGGTGTCTAGAGAGTGGGATAGGTTTAATAACTACCCTAACCGTAACACGTACCCTAACCCTAACCCCTACCCTAACCCTAACACGTACCCTATTCCTAACCCGTAACCTAAACCGAGCCCTAACCCTAACACTAACCCTAACCCTAACCCTAACCCATACCCTACGCCGTACCCGCACCCCTCCCCGAACCCGTACCCTAAGCCATACCCTAAGCCTAACCCTAAGCCTAACCCTAACCCTAGGCTACCCTTGACTGCTTCTGCCTCCAATAGATTTCCTAAGCACTAGTGTTTTAAGGAACAGCTTAAAAAGAGAATCCTAATGTGATTTCTTTATAATGGGTGTGTTCCTTATCTTATCCCAGTGTCTAAACTCTTCTCCATGGCTGGACCCCCATATAATATTAATTTACGTGCTAAGGGGTATCTAGAGAGTGGGATAGGTTTAATAACTACCCTAACCCTATCGCGTACCCTAACCCTAACCCCTACCCTAACCCTAACACGTACCCTAATCCTAACCCGTACCCTAAACCGAGCCCTAACCCTATCACTAACCCTAACCCTAACCCTAACCCATACCCTACGCCGTACCTGCACCCCTGCCCGAATCCGTACCCTAAGCCGTACCCTAAGCCTAACCCTAAGCCTAACCCTAACCCTAGGCTACCCTTGACTGCTTCTGCCTCCAATAGATTTCCTAAGCACTAGTGTTTTAAGGAACAGCTTAAAAAGAGAATCCTAATGTGATTTCTTTATAATGGGTGTGTTCCTTATCTTATCCCAGTGTCTAAACTCTTCTCCATGGCTGGACCCCCAAATAATATTCCTTTACGTGCTAAGGGGTATCTAGAGAGTGGGATAGGTTTAATAACTACCCTAACCCTAACGCGTACCCTAACCCTAACCCCTACCCTAACCCTAACACGTACCCTAATCCTAACCCGTACCCTAAACCGAGCCCTAACCCTAACACTAACCCTAACCCTAACCCATACCCTACGCCGTACCCGCACCCCTCCCCGTACCCGTACCCTAAGCCGTACCCTAACCCTAACCCTAAGCCTAACCCTAACCCTAGGCTACCCTTGACTGCTTCTGCCTCCAATAGATTTCCTAAGCAGTAGTGTTTTAAGAAACAGCTTAAAAAGAGAATCCTAATGTGATTTCTTTATAATGGGTGTGTTCCTTATCTTATCCCAGTGTCTAAACTCTTCTCCATGGCTGGACCCCCAAATAATATTCCTTTACGTGCTAAGGGGTATCTAGAGAGTGGGATAGGTTTAATAACTACCCTAACCCTAACGCGTACCCTAACCCTAAACCCTACCGTAACCCTAACACGTACCCTAATCCTAACCCGTACCCTAAACCGAGACCTAACCCTATCACTAACCCTAACCCTAACCCTAACCCATACCCTACGCCGTACCGGAACCCCTCCCCGAATCCGTACCCTAAGCCGTACCCTAACACTAACCCTAAGCCTAACCCTAACCCTAGGCTACCCTTGAATGCTTCTGCCTCCAATAGATTTCCTAAGCACTAGTGTTTTAAGGAACAGCTTAAAAAGAGAATCCTAATGTGATTTCTTTATAATGGGTGTGTTCCGTATCTTATCCTAGTGTCTAAACTCTTCTCCATGGCTGGACCCCCAAATAATATTCCTTTACGTGCTAAGGGGTATCTAGAGAGTGGGATAGGTTTAATAACTACCCTAACCCTAACGCGTACCCTAACCCTAACCCCTACCCTAACCCTAACACGTACCCTAATCGTAACCCGTACCCTAAACCGAGCCCTAACCCTAACACTAACCCTAACCCTAACCCTAACCCATACCCTACGCCGTACCCGCACCCCTCCCCGAACCCGTACCCTAAGCCGTACCCTAACCCTAACCCTAAGCCTAACCCTAACCCTAGGCTACCCTTGACTGCTTCTGCATACAGTAGATTTCCTAAGCACTAGTGTTTTAAGGAACAGCTTAAAAAGAGAATCCTAATGTGATTTCTTTATAATGGGTGTGTTCCTTACCTTATCCCAGTGTCTAAACTCTTCTCCATGGCTGGAACCCCAAATAATATTCCTTTACGTGCTAAGGGGTGTCTAGAGAGTGGGATAGGTTTAATAACTACCCTAACCGTAACACTTACCCTAACCCTAACCCCTACCTAACACTAACACGTACCCTATTCCTAACCCGTAACCTAAACCGAGCCCTAACCCTAACACTAACCCTAACCCTAACCCTAACCCATACCCTACGCCATACCCGCACCCCTCCCCGAACCCCGTATCCTAAGCCGTACCCTAACCCTAACCCTAAGCCTAACCCTAACCCTAGGCTACCCTTGACTGCTTCTGCCTCCAATAGATTTCCTAAGCACTAGTGTTTTAAGGAACAGCATAAAAAGAGAATCCTAATGTGATTTCTTTATAATGGGTGTGTTCCTTATCTTATCCCAGTGTCTAAACTCTTCTCCATGGCTGGACCCCCAAATAATATTCCTTTACGTGCTAAGGGGTATGTAGAGAGTGGGATAGGTTTAATAACTACCCTAACCCTAACGCGTACCCTAACCCTAACCCCTACCCTAACCCTAACACGTACCCTAATCCTAACCCGTACCCTAAACCGAGCCCTAACCCTAACACTAACCCTAACCCTAACCCTAACCCATACCCTACGCCGTACCCGCACCCGTCCCCGTACCCGTACCCTAAGCCGTACCCTAACCCTAACCCTATGCCTAAACCTAACCCTAGGCTACCCTTGACTGCTTCTGCCTCCAATAGATTTCCTAAGCACTAGTGTTTTAAGGAACAGCTTAAAAAGAGAATCCTAATGTGATTTCTTTGTAATGGGTGTGTTCCTTATCCCAGTGTCTAAACTCTTCTCCATGGCTGGACCCCCAAATAATATTCCTTTACGTGCTAAGGGTTATCTAGAGAGTGGGATAGGTTTAATAACTACCCTAACCCTAACGCGTACCCTAACCCTAAACCCTACCATAACCCTAACACGTACCCTAATCCTAACCCGTACCCTAAACCGAGCCCTAACCCTATCACTAACCCTAACCCTAACCCTAACCCATACCCTACGCCGTACCTGCACCCCTCCCCGAATCCGTACCCTAAGCCGTACCCTAACACTAACCCTAAGCCTAACCCTAACCCTAGGCTACCCTTGAATGCTTCTGCCTCCAATAGATTTCCTAAGCACTAGTGTTTTAAGGAACAGCTTAAAAAGAGAATCCTAATGTGATTTCTTTATAATGGGTGTGTTCCGTATCTTATCCTAGTGTCTAAACTCTTCTCCATGGCTGGACCCCCAAATAATATTCCTTTACGTGCTAAGGGGTATCTAGAGAGTGGGATAGGTTTAATAACTACCCTAACCCTAACGCGTACCCTAACCCTAACCCCTACCCTAACCCTAACACGTACCCTAATCGTAACCCGTACCCTAAACCGAGCCCTAACCCTAACACTAACCCTAACCCTAACCCTAACCCATACCCTACGCCGTACCCGCACCCCTCCCCGAACCCGTACCCTAAGCCGTACCCTAACCCTAACCCTAAGCCTAACCCTAACCCTAGGCTACCCTTGACTGCTTCTGCCTCCAATAGATTTCCTAAGCACTAGTGTTTTAAGGAACAGCTTAAAAAGAGAATCCTAATGTGATTTCTTTATAATGGGTGTGTTCCTTATCTTATCCCAGTGTCTAGACTCTTCTCCATAGCTGGAGCCCCAAATAATATACCTTTACGTGCTAAGGAGTGTCTAGAGAGTGGGATAGGTTTAATAACTACCCTAACCCTAACACGTACCCTAACCCTAACCCCTACCCTAACCCTAACACGTACCCTATTCCTAACCCGTACCCTAAACCGAGCCCTAACCCTAACACTAACCCTAACCCTAACGCTAACCCATACCCTATGCCGTACCCGCACCCCTCACCGAACCCGTACCCTAAGCCGTACCCTAACCCTAACCCTAAGCCTAACCCTAACCCTAGGCTACCCTTGACTGCTTCTGCATCCAGTAGATTTCCTAAGCACTAGTGTTTTAAGGAACAGCTTAAAAAGAGAATCCTAATGTGATTTCTTTATAATGGGTGTGTTCCTTACCTTATCCCAGTGTCTAAACTCTTCTCCATGGCTGGAACCCCAAATAATATTCCTTTACGTGCTAAGGGGTGTCTAGAGAGTGGGATAGGTTTAATAACTACCCTAACCGTAACACGTACCCTAACCCTAACCCCTACCCTAACCCTAACACGTACCCTATTCCTAACCCGTAACCTAAACCGAGCCCTAACCCTAACACTAACCCTAACCCTAACCCTAACCCATACCCTACGCCGTACCCGCACCCCTCCCCGAACCCGTACCCTAAGCCATACCCTAAGCCTAACCCTAAGCCTAACCCTAACCCTAGGCTACCCTTGACTGCTTCTGCCTCCAATAGATTTCCTAAGCACTAGTGTTTTAAGGAACAGCTTAAAAAGAGAATCCTAATGTGATTTCTTTATAATGGGTGTGTTCCTTATCTTATCCCAGTGTCTAAACTCTTCTCCATGGCTGGACCCCCATATAATATTACTTTACGTGCTAAGGGGTATCTAGAGAGTGGGATAGGTTTAATAACTACCCTAACCCTATCGCGTACCCTAACCCTAACCCCTACCCTAACCCTAACACGTACCCTAATCCTAACCCGTACCCTAAACCGAGCCCTAACCCTATCACTAACCCTAACCCCAACCCTAACCCATACCCTACGCTGTACCTGCACCCCTGCCCGAATCCGTACCCTAAGCCGTACCCTAAGCCTAACCCTAAGCCTAACCCTAACCCTAGGCTACCCTTGACTGCTTCTGCCTCCAATAGATTTCCTAAGCACTAGTGTTTTAAGGAACAGCTTAAAAAGAGAATCCTAATGTGATTTCTTTATAATGGGTGTGTTCCTTATCTTATCCCAGTGTCTAAACTCTTCTCCATGGCTGGACCCCCAAATAATATTCCTTTACGTGCTAAGGGGTATCTAGAGAGTGGGATAGGTTTAATAACTACCCTAACCCTAACGCGTACCCTAACCCTAACCCCTACCCTAACCCTAACACGTACCCTAATCCTAACCCGTACCCTAAACCGAGCCCTAACCCTAACACTAACCCTAACCCTAACCCATACCCTACGCCGTACCCGCACCCCTCCCCGTACCCGTACCCTAAGCCGTACCCTAACCCTAACCCTAAGCCTAACCCTAACCCTAGGCTACCCTTGACTGCTTCTGCCTCCAATAGATTTCCTAAGCAGTAGTGTTTTAAGAAACAGCTTAAAAAGAGAATCCTAATGTGATTTCTTTATAATGGGTGTGTTCCTTATCTTATCCCAGTGTCTAAACTCTTCTCCATGGCTGGACCCCCAAATAATATTCCTTTACGTGCTAAGGGGTATCTAGAGAGTGGGATAGGTTTAATAACTACCCTAACCCTAACGCGTACCCTAACCCTAAACCCTACCGTAACCCTAACACGTACCCTAATCCTAACCCGTACCCTAAACCGAGACCTAACCCTATCACTAACCCTAACCCTAACCCTAACCCATACCCTACGCCGTACCGGAACCCCTCCCCGAATCCGTACCCTAAGCCGTACCCTAACACTAACCCTAAGCCTAACCCTAACCCTAGGCTACCCTTGAATGCTTCTGCCTCCAATAGATTTCCTAAGCACTAGTGTTTTAAGGAACAGCTTAAAAAGAGAATCCTAATGTGATTTCTTTATAATGGGTGTGTTCCGTATCTTATCCTAGTGTCTAAACTCTTCTCCATGGCTGGACCCCCAAATAATATTCCTTTACGTGCTAAGGGGTATCTAGAGAGTGGGATAGGTTTAATAACTACCCTAACCCTAACGCGTACCCTAACCCTAACCCCTACCCTAACCCTAACACGTACCCTAATCGTAACCCGTACCCTAAACCGAGCCCTAACCCTAACACTAACCCTAACCCTAACCCTAACCCATACCCTACGCCGTACCCGCACCCCTCCCCGAACCCGTACCCTAAGCCGTACCCTAACCCTAACCCTAAGCCTAACCCTAACCCTAGGCTACCCTTGACTGCTTCTGCATACAGTAGATTTCCTAAGCACTAGTGTTTTAAGGAACAGCTTAAAAAGAGAATCCTAATGTGATTTCTTTATAATGGGTGTGTTCCTTACCTTATCCCAGTGTCTAAACTCTTCTCCATGGCTGGAACCCCAAATAATATTCCTTTACGTGCTAAGGGGTGTCTAGAGAGTGGGATAGGTTTAATAACTACCCTAACCGTAACACTTACCCTAACCCTAACCCCTACCCTAACACTAACACGTACCCTATTCCTAACCCGTAACCTAAACCGAGCCCTAACCCTAACACTAACCCTAACCCTAACCCTAACCCATACCCTACGCCATACCCGCACCCCTCCCCGAACCCGTATCCTAAGCCGTACCCTAAGCCTAACCCTAAGCCTAACCCTAACCCTAGGCTACCCTTGACTGCTTCTGCCTCCAATAGATTTCCTAAGCACTAGTGTTTTAAGGAACAGCATAAAAAGAGAATCCTAATGTGATTTCTTTATAATGGGTGTGTTCCTTATCTTATCCCAGTGTCTAAACTCTTCTCCATGGCTGGACCCCCATATAATATTACTTTACGTGCTAAGGGGTATGTAGAGAGTGGGATAGGTTTAATAACTACCCTAACCCTAACGCGTACCCTAACCCTAACCCCTACCCTAACCCTAACACGTACCCTAATCCTAACCCGTACCCTAAACCGAGCCCTAACCCTAACACTAACCCTAACCCTAACCCTAACCCATACCCTACGCCGTACCCGCACCCGTCCCCGTACCCGTACCCTAAGCCGTACCCTAACCCTAACCCTATGCCTAAACCTAACCCTAGGCTACCCTTGACTGCTTCTGCCTCCAATAGATTTCCTAAGCACTAGTGTTTTAAGGAACAGCTTAAAAAGAGAATCCTAATGTGATTTCTTTGTAATGGGTGTGTTCCTTATCCCAGTGTCTAAACTCTTCTCCATGGCTGGACCCCCAAATAATATTCCTTTACGTGCTAAGGGTTATCTAGAGAGTGGGATAGGTTTAATAACTACCCTAACCCTAACGCGTACCCTAACCCTAAACCCTACCGTAACCCTAACACGTACCCTAATCCTAACCCGTACCCTAAACCGAGCCCTAACCCTATCACTAACCCTAACCCTAACCCTAACCCATACCCTACGCCGTACCCGCACCCCTCCCCGAATCCGTACCCTAAGCCGTACCCTAACACTAACCCTAAGCCTAACCCTAACCCTAGGCTACCCTTGAATGCTTCTGCCTCCAATAGATTTCCTAAGCACTAGTGTTTTAAGGAACAGCTTAAAAAGAGAATCCTAATGTGATTTCTTTATAATGGGTGTGTTCCGTATCTTATCCTAGTGTCTAAACTCTTCTCCATGGCTGGACCCCCAAATAATATTCCTTTACGTGCTAAGGGGTATCTAGAGAGTGGGATAGGTTTAATAACTACCCTAACCCTAACGCGTACCCTAACCCTAACCCCTACCCTAACCCTAACACGTACCCTAATCGTAACCCGTACCCTAAACCGAGCCCTAACCCTAACACTAACCCTAACCCTAACCCTAACCCATACCCTACGCCGTACCCGCACCCCTCCCCGAACCCGTACCCTAAGCCGTACCCTAACCCTAACCCTAAGCCTAACCCTAACCCTAGGCTACCCTTGACTGCTTCTGCCTCCAATAGATTTCCTAAGCACTAGTGTTTTAAGGAACAGCTTAAAAAGAGAATCCTAATGTGATTTCTTTATAATGGGTGTGTTCCTTATCTTATCCCAGTGTCTAGACTCTTCTCCATAGCTGGAGCCCCAAATAATATACCTTTACGTGCTAAGGAGTGTCTAGAGAGTGGGATAGGTTTAATAACTACCCTAACCCTAACACGTACCCTAACCCTAACCCCTACCCTAACCCTAACACGTACCCTATTCCTAACCCGTACCCTAAACCGAGCCCTAACCCTAACACTAACCCTAACCCTAACGCTAACCCATACCCTATGCCGTACCCGCACCCCTCACCGAACCCGTACCCTAAGCCGTACCCTAACCCTAACCCTAAGCCTAACCCTAACCCTAGGCTACCCTTGACTGCTTCTGCATCCAGTAGATTTCCTAAGCACTAGTGTTTTAAGGAACAGCTTAAAAAGAGAATCCTAATGTGATTTCTTTATAATGGGTGTGTTCCTTACCTTATCCCAGTGTCTAAACTCTTCTCCATGGCTGGAACCCCAAATAATATTCCTTTACGTGCTAAGGGGTGTCTAGAGAGTGGGATAGGTTTAATAACTACCCTAACCGTAACACGTACCCTAACCCTAACCCCTACCCTAACCCTAACACGTACCCTATTCCTAACCCGTAACCTAAACCGAGCCCTAACCCTAACACTAACCCTAACCCTAACCCTAACCCATACCCTACGCCGTACCCGCACCCCTCCCCGAACCCGTACCCTAAGCCATACCCTAAGCCTAACCCTAAGCCTAACCCTAACCCTAGGCTACCCTTGACTGCTTCTGCCTCCAATAGATTTCCTAAGCACTAGTGTTTTAAGGAACAGCTTAAAAAGAGAATCCTAATGTGATTTCTTTATAATGGGTGTGTTCCTTATCTTATCCCAGTGTCTAAACTCTTCTCCATGGCTGGACCCCCATATAATATTACTTTACGTGCTAAGGGGTATCTAGAGAGTGGGATAGGTTTAATAACTACCCTAACCCTATCGCGTACCCTAACCCTAACCCCTACCCTAACCCTAACACGTACCCTAATCCTAACCCGTACCCTAAACCGAGCCCTAACCCTATCACTAACCCTAACCCTAACCCTAACCCATACCCTACGCCGTACCTGCACCCCTGCCCGAATCCGTACCCTAAGCCGTACCCTAAGCCTAACCCTAAGCCTAACCCTAACCCTAGGCTACCCTTGACTGCTTCTGCCTCCAATAGATTTCCTAAGCACTAGTGTTTTAAGGAACAGCTTAAAAAGAGAATCCTAATGTGATTTCTTTATAATGGGTGTGTTCCTTATCTTATCCCAGTGTCTAAACTCTTCTCCATGGCTGGACCCCCAAATAATATTCCTTTACGTGCTAAGGGGTATCTAGAGAGTGGGATAGGTTTAATAACTACCCTAACCCTAACGCGTACCCTAACCCTAACCCCTACCCTAACCCTAACACGTACCCTAATCCTAACCCGTACCCTAAACCGAGCCCTAACCCTAACACTAACCCTAACCCTAACCCATACCCTACGCCGTACCCGCACCCCTCCCCGTACCCGTACCCTAAGCCGTACCCTAACCCTAACCCTAAGCCTAACCCTAACCCTAGGCTACCCTTGACTGCTTCTGCCTCCAATAGATTTCCTAAGCAGTAGTGTTTTAAGAAACAGCTTAAAAAGAGAATCCTAATGTGATTTCTTTATAATGGGTGTGTTCCTTATCTTATCCCAGTGTCTAAACTCTTCTCCATGGCTGGACCCCCAAATAATATTCCTTTACGTGCTAAGGGGTATCTAGAGAGTGGGATAGGTTTAATAACTACCCTAACCCTAACGCGTACCCTAACCCTAAACCCTACCGTAACCCTAACACGTACCCTAATCCTAACCCGTACCCTAAACCGAGACCTAACCCTATCACTAACCCTAACCCTAACCCTAACCCATACCCTACGCCGTACCGGAACCCCTCCCCGAATCCGTACCCTAAGCCGTACCCTAACAGTAACCCTAAGCCTAACCCTAACCCTAGGCTACCCTTGACTGCTTCTGCCTCCAATAGATTTCCTAAGCACTAGTGTTTTAAGGAACAGCATAAAAAGAGAATCCTAATGTGATTTCTTTATAATGGGTGTGTTCCTTATCTTATCCTAGTGTCTAAACTCTTCTCCATGGCTGGACCCCCAAATAATATTCCTTTACGTGCTAAGGGGTATCTAGAGAGTGGGATAGGTTTAATAACTACCCTAACCCTAACGCGTACCCTAACCCTAACCCCTACCCTAACCCTAACACGTACCCTAATCCTAACCCGTACCCTAAACCGAGCCCTAACACTAACACTAACCCTAACCCTAACCCATACCCTACGCCGTACCCGCACCCCTCCCCGAACCCGTACCCTAAGCCGTACCCTAACACTAACCCTAAGCCTAACCCTAACCCTAGGCTACCCTTGACTGCTTCTGCCTCCAATAGATTTCCTAAGCACTAATGTTTTAAGGAACAGCTTAAAAAGAGAATCCTAATGTGATTTCTTTATAATGGGTGTGTTCCTTATCTTATCCCAGTGTCTAAACTCTTCTGCATGGCTGGAGCCCCAAATAATATTCCTTTACGTGCTAAGGGGTGTCTAGAGAGTGGGATAGGTTTAATAACTACCCTAACCCTAACACGTACCCTAACCCTAACCCCTACCCTAACCCTAACACGTACCCTATTCCTAACCCGTAACCTAAACCGAGCCCTAACCCTAACACTAACCCTAACCCTAACCCTAACCCATACCCTACGCCGTACCCGCACCCCTCCCCGAACCCGTACCCTAAGCCGTACCCTAAGCCTAACCCTAAGCCTAACCCTAACCCTAGGCTACCCTTGACTGCTTCTGCCTCCAATAGATTTCCTAAGCACTAGTGTTTTAAGAAACAGCTTAAAAAGAGAATCCTAATGTGATTTCTTTATAATGGGTGTGTTCCTTATCTTATCCCAGTGTCTAAACTCTTCTCCATGGCTGGACCCCCAAATAATATTCCTTTACGTGCTAAGGGGTATCTAGAGAGTGGGATAGGTTTAATAACTACCCTAACCCTAATGCGTACCCTAACCCTAAACCCTACCCTAACCCTAACACGTACCCTAATTCTAACCCGTACCCTAAACCGAGCCCTAACCCTATCACTAACCCTAACCCTAACCCTAACCCATACCCTACGCCGTACCCGCACCCCTCCCCGAATCCGTACCCTAAGTCGTACCCTAACACTAACCCTAAGCCTAACCCTAACCCTAGGCTACCCTTGAATGCTTCTGCCTCCAATAGATTTCCTAAGCACTAGTGTTTTAAGGAACAGCTTAAAAAGAGAATCCTAATGTGATTTCTTTATAATGGGTGTGTTCCTTACCTTATCCTAGTGTCTAAACTCTTCTCCATGGCTGGACCCCCAAATAATATTCCTTTACGTGCTAAGGGGTATCTAGAGAGTGGGATAGGTTTAATAACTACCCTAACCCTAACGCGTACCCTAACCCTAACCCCTACCCTAACCCTAACACGTACCCTAATCGTAACCCGTACCCTAAACCGAGCCCTAACCCTAACACTAACCCTAACCCTAACCCTAACCCATACCCTACGCCGTACCCGCACCCCTCCCCGAACCCGTACCCTAAGCCGTACCCTAAGCCTAACCCTAAGGCTAACACTAACCCTAGGCTACCCTTGACTGCTTCTGCCTCCAATAGATTTCCTAAGCACTAGTGTTTTAAGGAACATCTTAAAAAGATAATCCTAATGTGATTTCTTTATAATGGGTGTGTTCCTTATCTTATCCCAGTGTCTAGACTCTTCTCCATAGCTGGAGCCCCAAATAATATACCTTTACGTGCTAAGGGGTATCTAGAGAGTGGGATAGGTTTAATAACTACCCTAACCCTAACGCGTACCCTAACCCTAACACCTACCCTAACCCTAACACGTACATAATCCTAACCCGTACCCTAAACCGAGCCCTAACACTAACACTAACCCTAACCCATACCCTACGCCGTACCCGCACCCCTCCCCGAACCCGTACCCTAAGCCGTACCCTAACACTAACCCTAAGCCTAACCCTAACCCTAGGCTACCCTTGACTGCTTCTGCCTCCAATAGATTTCCTAAGCACTAATGTTTTAAGGAACAGCTTAAAAAGAGAATCCTAATGTGATTTCTTTATAATGGGTGTGTTCCTTATCTTATCCCAGTGTCTAAACTCTTCTGCATGACTGGAGCCCCAAATAATATTCCTTTACGTGCTAAGGGGTGTCTAGAGAGTGGGATAGGTTTAATAACTACCCTAACCCTAACACGTACCCTAACCCTAACCCCTACCCTAACCCTAACACGTACCCTATTCCTAACCCGTAACCTAAACCGAGCCCTAACCCTAACACTAACCCTAACCCTAACCCTAACCCATACCCTACGCCGTACCCGCACCCCTCCCCGAACCCGTACCCTAAGCCGTACCCTAAGCCTAACCCTAAGCCTAACCCTAACCCTAGGCTACCCTTGACTGCTTCTGCCGCCAATAGATTTCCTAAGCACTAGTGTTTTAAGGAACAGCTTAAAAAGAGAATCCTAATGTGATTTCTTTATAATGGGTGTGTTCCTTATCCCAGTGTCTAAACTCTTCTCCATGGCTGGACCCCCAAATAATATTCCTTTACGTGCTAAGGGGTATCTAGAGAGTGGGATAGGTTTAATAACTACCCTAACCCTAACGCGTATCCTAACCCTAACCCCTACCCTAACCCTAACACGTACCCTATTCCTAACCCGTACCTTAAACCGAGCCCTAACCCTATCACTAACCCTAACCCTAACCCTAACCCATACCCTACGCCGTACCCTCACCACTCCCCAAAACCGTACCCTAAGCCGTACCCTAACCCTAACCCTAAGCCTAACCCTAACCCTAGGCTACCCTTGACTGCTTCTGCCTCCAATAGATTTCCTAAGCACTAGTGTTTAAAGGAACAGCTTAAAAAGAGAATCCTAATGTGATTTCTTTGTAATGGGTGTGTTCCTTATCCCAGTGTCTAAACTCTTCTCCATGGCTGGACCCCCAAATAATATTCCTTTACGTGCTAAGGGGTATCTAGAGAGTGGGATAGGTTTAATAACTACCCTAACCCTAACGCGTACCCTAACCCTAAACCCTACCGTAACCCTAACACGTACCCTAATCCTAACCCGTACCCTAAACCGAGCCCTAACCCTATCACTAACCCTAACCCTAACCCTAACCCATACCCTACGCCGTACCCGCACCCCTCCCCGAATCCGTACCCTAAGCCGTACCCTAAGCCTAACCCTAAGCCTAACCCTAACCCTAGGCTACCCTTGAATGCTTCTGCCTCCAATAGATTTCCTAAGCACTAGTGTTTTAAGGAACAGCTTAAAAAGAGAATCCTAATGTGATTTCTTTATAATGGGAGTGTTCCTTATCTTATCCCAGTGTCTAGACTCTTCTCCATGGCTGGAGCCCCAAATAATATACCTTTACGTGCTAAGGAGTGTCTAGAGAGTGGGATAGGTTTAATAACTACCCTAACCCTACCACGTACCCTAACCCTAACCCCTACCCTAACCCTAACACGTACCCTATTCCTAACCCGTACCCTAAACCGAGCCCTAACCCTAACACTAACCCTAACCCTAACCCTAACCCATACCCTATGCCGTACCCGCACCCCTCACCGAACCCGTACCCTAAGCCGTACCCTAACCCTAACCCTAAGCCTAACCCTAACCCTAGGCTACCCTTGACTGCTTCTGCATCCAGTAGATTTCCTAAGCACTAGTGTTTTAAGGAACAGCTTAAAAAGAGAATCCTAATGTGATTTCTTTATAATGGGTGTGTTCCTTACCTTATCCCAGTGTCTAAACTCTTCTCCATGGCTGGACCCCCAAATAATATTCCTTTACGTGCTCAGGGGTATCTAGAGAGTGGGATAGGTTTAATAACTACCCTAACCCTAACGCGTATCCTAACCCTAACCCCTACCCTAACCCTAACACGTACCCTATTCCTAACCCGTACCTTAAACCGAGCCCTAACCCTATCACTAACCCTAACCCTAACCCTAACCCATACCCTACGCCGTACCCTCACCACTCCCCAAATCCGTACCCTAAGCCATACCCTAACCCTAACCCTAAGCCTAACCCTAACCCTAGGCTACCCTTGACTGCTTCTGCCTCCAATAGATTTCCTAAGCACTAGTGTTTTAAGGAACAGCTTAAAAAGAGAATCCTAATGTGATTTCTTTGTAATGGGTGTGTTCCTTATCCCAGTGTCTAAACTCTTCTCCATGGCTGGACCCCCAAATAATATTCCTTTACGTGCTAAGGGGTATCTAGAGAGTGGGATAGGTTTAATAACTACCCTAACCCTAACGCATACCCTAACCCTAAACCCTACCGTAACCCTAACACGTACCCTAATCCTAACCCGTACCCTAAACCGAGCCCTAACCCTATCACTAACCCTAACCCTAACCCTAACCCATACCCTACGCCGTACCCGCACCCCTCCCCGAATCCGTACCCTAAGCCGTACCCTAAGCCTAACCCTAAGCCTAACCCTAACCCTAGGCTACCCTTGACTGCTTCTGCCTCCAATAGATTTCCTAAGCACTAGTGTTTTAAGGAACAGCTTAAAAAGAGAATCCTAATGTGATTTCTTTATAATGGGTGTGTTCCTTATCTTATCCCAGTGTCTAGACTCTTCTCCATAGCTGGAGCCCCAAATAATATACCTTTACGTGCTAAGGAGTGTCTAGAGAGTGGGATAGGTTTAATAACTACCCTAACCCTAACACGTACCCTAACCCTAACCCCTACCCTAACCCTAACACGTACCCTATTCCTAACCCGTACCCTAAACCGAGCCCTAACCCTAACACTAACCCTAACCCTAACCCTAACCCATACCCTATGCCGTACCCGCACCCCTCACCGAACCCGTACCCTAAGCCGTACCCTAACCCTAACCCTAAGCCTAACCCTAACCCTAGGCTACCCTTGACTGCTTCTGCATCCAGTAGATTTCCTAAGCACTAGTGTTTTAAGGAACAGCTTAAAAAGAGAATCCTAATGTGATTTCTTTATAATGGGTGTGTTCCTTACCTTATCCCAGTGTCTAAACTCTTCTCCATGGCTGGAACCCCAAATAATATTCCCTTACGTGCTAAGGGGTGTCTAGAGAGTGGGATAGGTTTAATAACTACCCTAACCGTAACACGTACCCTAACCCTAACCCCTACCCTAACCCTAACACGTACCCTATTCCTAACCCGTAACCTAAACCGACCCCTAACCCTAACACTAACCCTAACCCTAACCCTAACCCATACCCTACGCCGTACCCGCACCCCTCCCCGAACCCATACCCTAAGCCATACCCTAAGCCTAACCCTAAGCCTAACCCTAACCCTAGGCTACCCTTGACTGCTTCTGCATCCAGTAGATTTCCTAAGCACTAGTGTTTTAAGGAACAGCTTAAAAAGAGAATCCTAATGTGATTTCTTTATAATGGGTGTGTTCCTTACCTTATCCCAGTGTCTAAACTCTTCTCCATGGCTGGACCCCCAAATAATATTCCTTTACGTGCTCAGGGGTATGTAGAGAGTGGGATAGGTTTAATAACTACCCTAACCCTAACGCGTACCCTAACCCTAACCCCTACCCTAACCCTAACACGTACCCTAATCCTAACCCGTACCCTAAACCGAGCCCTAACCCTAACACTAACCCTAACCCTAACCCTAACCCATACCCTACGCCGTACCCGCACCCCTCCCCGTACCCGTACCCTAAGCCGTACCCTAACCCTAACCCTATGCCTAAACCTAACCCTAGGCTACCCTTGACTGCTTCTGCCTCCAATAGATTTCCTAAGCACTAGTGTTTTAAGGAACAGCTTAAAAAGAGAATCCTAATGTGATTTCTTTATAATGGGTGTGTTCCTTATCTTATCCCAGTGTCTAAACTCTTCTCCATGGCTGGACCCCCAAATAATATTCCTTTACGTGCTAAGGGGTATCTAGAGAGTGGGATAGGTTTAATAACTACCCTAACCCTAACGCGTATCCTAACCCTAACCCCTACCCTAACCCTAACACGTACCCTATTCCTAACCCGTACCTTAAACCGAGCCCTAACCCTATCACTAACCCTAACCCTAACCCTAACCCATACCATACGCCGTACCCTCACCACTCCCCAAATCCGTACCCTAAGCCGTACCCTAACCCTAACCCTAAGCCTAACCCTAACCCTAGGCTACCCTTGAGTGCTTCTGCCTCCAATAGATTTCCTAAGCACTAGTGTTTTAAGGAACAGCTTAAAAAGAGAATCCTAATGTGATTTCTTTGTAATGGGTGTGTTCCTTATCCCAGTGTCTAAACTCTTCTCCATGGCTGGACCCCCAAATAATATTCCTTTACGTGCTAAGGGGTATCTAGAGAGTGGGATAGGTTTAATAACTACCCTAACCCTAACGCGTACCCTAACCCTAAACCCTACCGTAACCCTAACACGTACCCTAATCCTAACCCGTACCCTAAACCGAGCCCTAACCCTATCACTAACCCTAACCCTAACCCTAACCCATACCCTACGCCGTACCCGCACCCCTCCCCGAATCCGTACCCTAAGCCGTACCCTAACACTAACCCTAAGCCTAACCCTAACCCTAGGCTACCCTTGAATGCTTCTGCCTCCAATAGATTCCCTAAGCACTAGTGTTTTAAGGAACAGCTTAAAAAGAGAATCCTAATGTGATTTCTTTATAATGGGTGTGTTCCGTATCTTATCCTAGTGTCTAAACGCTTCTCCATGGCTGGACCCCCAAATAATATTCCTTTACGTGCTAAGGGGTATCTAGAGAGTGGGATAGGTTTAATAACTACCCTAACCCTAACGCGTACCCTAACCCTAACCCCTACCCTAACCCTAACACGTACCCTAATCGTAACCCGTACCCTAAACCGAGCCCTAACCCTAACACTAACCCTAACCCTAACCCTAACCCATACCCTACGCCGTACCCGCACCCCTCCCCGAACCCGTACCCTAAGCCGTACCCTAAGCCTAACCCTAAGCCTAACCCTAACCCTAGGCTACCCTTGACTGCTTCTGCCTCCAATAGATTTCCTAAGCACTAGTGTTTTAAGGAACAGCTTAAAAAGAGAATCCTAATGTGATTTCTTTATAATGGGTGTGTTCCTTATCTTATCCCAGTGTCTAGACTCTTCTCCATAGCTGGAGCCCCAAATAATATACCTTTACGTGCTAAGGAGTGTCTAGAGAGTGGGATAGGTTTAATAACTACCCTAACCCTAACACGTACCCTAACCCTAACCCCTACCCTAACCCTAACACGTACCCTATTCCTAACCCGTACCCTAAACCGAGCCCTAACCCTAACACTAACCCTAACCCTAACGCTAACCCATACCCTATGCCGTACCCGCACCCCTCACCGAACCCGTACCCTAAGCCGTACCCTAACCCTAACCCTAAGCCTAACCCTAACCCTAGGCTACCCTTGACTGCTTCTGCATCCAGTAGATTTCCTAAGCACTAGTGTTTTAAGGAACAGCTTAAAAAGAGAATCCTAATGTGATTTCTTTATAATGGGTGTGTTCCTTACCTTATCCCAGTGTCTAAACTCTTCTCCATGGCTGGAACCCCAAATAATATTCCTTTACGTGCTAAGGGGTGTCTAGAGAGTGGGATAGGTTTAATAACTACCCTAACCGTAACACGTACCCTAACCCTAACCCCTACCCTAACCCTAACACGTACCCTATTCCTAACCCGTAACCTAAACCGAGCCCTAACCCTAACACTAACCCTAACCCTAACCCTAACCCATACCCTACGCCATACCCGCACCCCTCCCCGAACCCGTATCCTAAGCCGTACCCTAAGCCTAACCCTAAGCCTAACCCTAACCCTAGGCTACCCTTGACTGCTTCTGCCTCCAATAGATTTCCTAAGCACTAGTGTTTTAAGGAACAGCATAAAAAGAGAATCCTAATGTGATTTCTTTATAATGGGTGTGTTCCTTATCTTATCCTAGTGTCTAAACTCTTCTCCATGGCTGGACCCCCAAATAATATTCCTTTACGTGCTAAGGGGTATCTAGAGAGAGGGATAGGTTTAATAACTACCCTAACCCTAACGCGTACCCTAACCCTAACCCCTACCCTAACCCTAACACGTACCCTAATCCTAACCCGTACCCTAAACCGAGCCCTAACACTAACACTAACCCTAACCCTAACCCATACCCTACGCCGTACCCGCACCCCTCCCCGAACCCGTACCCTAAGCCGTACCCTAACACTAACCCTAAGCCTAACCCTAACCCTAGGCTACCCTTGACTGCTTCTGCCTCCAATAGATTTCCTAAGCACTAGTGTTTTAAGGAACAGCTTAAAAAGAGAATCCTAATGTGATTTCTTTATAATGGGTGTGTTCCTTATCTTATCCCAGTGTCTAAACTCTTCTGCATGGCTGGAGCCCCAAATAATATTCCTTTACGTGCTAAGGGGTGTCTAGAGAGTGGGATAGGTTTAATAACTACCCTAACCCTAACACGTACCCTAACCCTAACCCCTACCCTAACCCTAACACGTACCCTATTCCTAACCCGTAACCTAAACCGAGCCCTAACCCTAACACTAACCCTAACCCTAACCCTAACCCATACCCTACGCCGTACCCGCACCCCTCCCCGAACCCGTACCCTAAGCCGTACCCTAAGCCTAACCCTAAGCCTAACCCTAACCCTAGGCTACCCTTGACTGCTTCTGCCTCCAATAGATTTCCTAAGCACTAGTGTTTTAAGAAACAGCTTAAAAAGAGAATCCTAATGTGATTTCTTTATAATGGGTGTGTTCCTTATCTTATCCCAGTGTCTAAACTCTTCTCCATGGCTGGACCCCCAAATAATATTCCTTTACGTGCTAAGGGGTATCTAGAGAGTGGGATAGGTTTAATAACTACCCTAACCCTAATGCGTACCCTAACCCTAAACCCTACCCTAACCCTAACACGTACCCTAATTCTAACCCGTACCCTAAACCGAGCCCTAACCCTATCACTAACCCTAACCCTAACCCTAACCCATACCCTACGCCGTACCCGCACCCCTCCCCGAATCCGTACCCTAAGTCGTACCCTAACACTAACCCTAAGCCTAACCCTAACCCTAGGCTACCCTTGAATGCTTCTGCCTCCAATAGATTTCCTAAGCACTAGTGTTTTAAGGAACAGCTTAAAAAGAGAATCCTAATGTGATTTCTTTATAATGGGTGTGTTCCTTACCTTATCCTAGTGTCTAAACTCTTCTCCATGGCTGGACCCCCAAATAATATTCCTTTACGTGCTAAGGGGTATCTAGAGAGTGGGATAGGTTTAATAACTACCCTAACCCTAACGCGTACCCTAACCCTAACCCCTACCCTAACCCTAACACGTACCCTAATCGTAACCCGTACCCTAAACCGAGCCCTAACCCTAACACTAACCCTAACCCTAACCCTAACCCATACCCTACGCCGTACCCGCACCCCTCCCCGAACCCGTACCCTAAGCCGTACCCTAAGCCTAACCCTAAGGCTAACACTAACCCTAGGCTACCCTTGACTGCTTCTGCCTCCAATAGATTTCCTAAGCACTAGTGTTTTAAGGAACATCTTAAAAAGATAATCCTAATGTGATTTCTTTATAATGGGTGTGTTCCTTATCTTATCCCAGTGTCTAGACTCTTCTCCATAGCTGGAGCCCCAAATAATATACCTTTACGTGCTAAGGGGTATCTAGAGAGTGGGATAGGTTTAATAACTACCCTAACCCTAACGCGTACCCTAACCCTAACCCCTACCCTAACCCTAACACGTACATAATCCTAACCCGTACCCTAAACCGAGCCCTAACACTAACACTAACCCTAACCCATACCCTACGCCGTACCCGCACCCCTCCCCGAACCCGTACCCTAAGCCGTACCCTAACACTAACCCTAAGCCTAACCCTAACCCTAGGCTACCCTTGACTGCTTCTGCCTCCAATAGATTTCCTAAGCACTAATGTTTTAAGGAACAGCTTAAAAAGAGAATCCTAATGTGATTTCTTTATAATGGGTGTGTTCCTTATCTTATCCCAGTGTCTAAACTCTTCTGCATGGCTGGAGCCCCAAATAATATTCCTTTACGTGCTAAGGGGTGTCTAGAGAGTGGGATAGGTTTAATAACTACCCTAACCCTAACACGTACCCTAACCCTAACCCCTACCCTAACCCTAACACGTACCCTATTCCTAACCCGTAACCTAAACCGAGCCCTAACCCTAACACTAACCCTAACCCTAACCCTAACCCATACCCTACGCCGTACCCGCACCCCTCCCCGAACCCGTACACTAAGCCGTACCCTAAGCCTAACCCTAAGCCTAACCCTAACCCTAGGCTACCCTTGACTGCTTCTGCCTCCAATAGATTTCCTAAGCACTAGTGTTTTAAGGAACAGCTTAAAAAGAGAATCCTAATGTGATTTCTTTGTAATGGGTGTGTTCCTTATCCCAGTGTCTAAACTCTTCTCCATGGCTGGACCCCCAAATAATATTCCTTTACGTGCTAAGGGGTATCTAGAGAGTGGGATAGGTTTAATAACTACCCTAACCCTAACGCGTACCCTAACCCTAAACCCTACCGTAACCCTAACACGTACCCTAATCCTAACCCGTACCCTAAACAGAGCCCTAACCCTATCACTAACCCTAACCCTAACCCTAACCCATACCCTACGCCGTACCCGCACCCCTCCCCGAATCCGTACCCTAAGCCGTACCCTAACACTAACCCTAAGCCTAACCCTTACCCTAGGCTACCCTTGAATGCTTCTGCCTCCAATAGATTTCCTAAGCACTAGTGTTTTAAGGAACAGCTTAAAAAGAGAATCCTAATGTGATTTCTTTATAATGGGTGTGTTCCGTATCTTATCCTAGTGTCTAAACTCTTCTCCATGGCTGGACCCCCAAATAATATTCCTTTACGTGCTAAGGGGTATCTAGAGAGTGGGATAGGTTTAATAACTACCCTAACCCTAACGCGTACCCTAACCCTAACCCCTACCCTAACCCTAACACGTACCCTAATCCTAACCCGTACCGTAAACCGAGCCCTAACCCTAACACTAACCCTAACCCTAACCCTAACCCATACCCTACGCCGTACCCGCACCCCTCCCCGTACCCGTACCCTAAGCCGTACCCTAACCCTAACCCTATGCCTAAACCTAACCCTAGGCTACCCTTGACTGCTTCTGCCTCCAATAGATTTCCTAAGCACTAGTGTTTTAAGGAACAGCTTAAAAAGAGAATCCTAATGTGATTTCTTTATAATGGGTGTGTTCCTTATCTTATCCCAGTGTCTAAACTCTTCTCCATGGCTGGACCCCCAAATAATATTCCTTTACGTGCTAAGGGGTATCTAGAGAGTGGGATAGGTTTAATAACTACCCTAACCCTAACGCGTATCCTAACCCTAACCCCTACCCTAACCCTAACACGTACCCTATTCCTAACCCGTACCTTAAACCGAGCCCTAACCCTATCACTAACCCTAACCCTAACCCTAACCCATACCCTACGCCGTACCCTCACCACTCCCCAAATCCGTACCCTAAGCCGTACCCTAACCCTAACCCTAAGCCTAACCCTAACCCTAGGCTACCCTTGACTGCTTCTGCCTCCAATAGATTTCCTAAGCACTAGTGTTTTAAGGAACAGCTTAAAAAGAGAATCCTAATGTGATTTCTTTGTAATAGGTGTGTTCCTTATCCCAGTGTCTAAACTCTTCTCCATGGCTGGACCCCCAAATAATATTCCTTTACGTGCTAAGGGGTATCTAGAGAGTGGGATAGGTTTAATAACTACCCTAACCCTAACGCGTACCCTAACCCTAAACCCTACCGTAACCCTAACACGTACCCTAATCCTAACCCGTACCCTAAACCGAGCCCTAACCCTAACACTAACCCTAACCCTAACGCTAACCCATACCCTATGCCGTACCCGCACCGCTCACCGAACCCGTACCCTAAGCCGTACCCTAACCCTAACCCTAAGCCTAACCCTAACCCTAGGCTACCCTTGACTGCTTCTGCATCCAGTAGATTTCCTAAGCACTAGTGTTTTAAGGAACAGCTTAAAAAGAGAATCCTAATGTGATTTCTTTATAATGGGTGTGTTCCTTACCTTATCCCAGTGTCTAAACTCTTCTCCATGGCTGGAACCCCAAATAATATTCCTTTACGTGCTAAGGGGTGTCTAGAGAGTGGGATAGGTTTAATAACTACCCTAACCGTAACACGTACCCTAACCCTAACCCCTACCCTAACCCTAACACGTACCCTATTCCTAACCCGTAACCTAAACCGAGCCCTAACCCTAACACTAACCCTAACCCTAACCCTAACCCATACCCTACGCCATACCCGCACCCCTCCCCGAACCCGTATCCTAAGCCGTACCCTAAGCCTAACCCTAAGCCTAACCCTAACCCTAGGCTACCCTTGACTGCTTCTGCCTCCAATAGATTTCCTAAGCACTAGTGTTTTAAGGAACAGCATAAAAAGAGAATCCTAATGTGATTTCTTTATAATGGGTGTGTTCCTTATCTTATCCTAGTGTCTAAACTCTTCTCCATGGATGGACCCCCAAATAATATTCCTTTACGTGCTAAGGGGTATCTAGAGAGTGGGATAGGTTTAATAACTACCCTAACCCTAACGCGTACCCTAACCCTAACCCCTACCCTAACCCTAACACGTACCCTAATCCTAACCCGTACCCTAAACCGAGCCCTAACACTAACACTAACCCTAACCCTAACCCATACCCTACGCCGTACCCGCACCCCTCCCCGAACCCGTACCCTAAGCCGTACCCTAACACTAACCCTAAGCCTAACCCTAAGCCTAACCCTAACCCTAGGCTACCCTTGACTGCTTCTGCCTCCAATAGATTTCCTAAGCACTAGTGTTTTAAGGAACAGCTTAAAAAGAGAATCCTAATGTGATTTCTTTATAATGGGTGTGTTCCTTATCTTATCCCAGTGTCTAAACTCTTCTGCATGGCTGGAGCCCCAAATAATATTCCTTTACGTGCTAAGGGGTGTCTAGAGAGTGGGATAGGTTTAATAACTACCCTAACCCTAACACGTACCCTAACCCTAACCCCTACCCTAACCCTAACACGTACCCTATTCCTAACCCGTAACCTAAACCGAGCCCTAACCCTAACACTAACCCTAACCCTAACCCTAACCCATACCCTACGCCGTACCCGCACCCCTCCCCGAACCCGTACCCTAAGCCGTACCCTAAGCCTAACCCTAAGCCTAACCCTAACCCTAGGCTACCCTTGACTGCTTCTGCCTCCAATAGATTTCCTAAGCACTAGTGTTTTAAGAAACAGCTTAAAAAGAGAATCCTAATGTGATTTCTTTATAATGGGTGTGTTCCTTATCTTATCCCAGTGTCTAAACTCTTCTCCATGGCTGGACCCCCAAATAATATTCCTTTACGTGCTAAGGGGTATCTAGAGAGTGGGATAGGTTTAATAACTACCCTAACCCTAATGCGTACCCTAACCCTAAACCCTACCCTAACCCTAACACGTACCCTAATTCTAACCCGTACCCTAAACCGAGCCCTAACCCTATCACTAACCCTAACCCTAACCCTAACCCATACCCTACGCCGTACCCGCACCCCTCCCCGAATCCGTACCCTAAGTCGTACCCTAACACTAACCCTAAGCCTAACCCTAACCCTAGGCTACCCTTGAATGCTTCTGCCTCCAATAGATTTCCTAAGCACTAGTGTTTTAAGGAACAGCTTAAAAAGAGAATCCTAATGTGATTTCTTTATAATGGGTGTGTTCCTTACCTTATCCTAGTGTCTAAACTCTTCTCCATGGCTGGACCCCCAAATAATATTCCTTTACGTGCTAAGGGGTATCTAGAGAGTGGGATAGGTTTAATAACTACCCTAACCCTAACGCGTACCCTAACCCTAACCCCTACCCTAACCCTAACACGTACCCTAATCGTAACCCGTACCCTAAACCGAGCCCTAACCCTAACACTAACCCTAACCCTAACCCTAACCCATACCCTACGCCGTACCCGCACCCCTCCCCGAACCCGTACCCTAAGCCGTACCCTAAGCCTAACCCTAAGGCTAACACTAACCCTAGGCTACCCTTGACTGCTTCTGCCTCCAATAGATTTCCTAAGCACTAGTGTTTTAAGGAACATCTTAAAAAGATAATCCTAATGTGATTTCTTTATAATGGGTGTGTTCCTTATCTTATCCCAGTGTCTAGACTCTTCTCCATAGCTGGAGCCCCAAATAATATACCTTTACGTGCTAAGGGGTATCTAGAGAGTGGGATAGGTTTAATAACTACCCTAACCCTAACGCGTACCCTAACCCTAACCCCTACCCTAACCCTAACACGTACATAATCCTAACCCGTACCCTAAACCGAGCCCTAACACTAACACTAACCCTAACCCATACCCTACGCCGTACCCGCACCCCTCCCCGAACCCGTACCCTAAGCCGTACCCTAACACTAACCCTAAGCCTAACCCTAACCCTAGGCTACCCTTGACTGCTTCTGCCTCCAATAGATTTCCTAAGCACTAATGTTTTAAGGAACAGCTTAAAAAGAGAATCCTAATGTGATTTCTTTATAATGGGTGTGTTCCTTATCTTATCCCAGTGTCTAAACTCTTCTGCATGGCTGGAGCCCCAAATAATATTCCTTTACGTGCTAAGGGGTGTCTAGAGAGTGGGATAGGTTTAATAACTACCCTAACCCTAACACGTACCCTAACCCTAACCCCTACCCTAACCCTAACACGTACCCTATTCCTAACCCGTAACCTAAACCGAGCCCTAACCCTAACACTAACCCTAACCCTAACCCTAACCCATACCCTACGCCGTACCCGCACCCCTCCCCGAACCCGTACACTAAGCCGTACCCTAAGCCTAACCCTAAGCCTAACCCTAACCCTAGGCTACCCTTGACTGCTTCTGCCTCCAATAGATTTCCTAAGCACTAGTGTTTTAAGGAACAGCTTAAAAAGAGAATCCTAATGTGATTTCTTTGTAATGGGTGTGTTCCTTATCCCAGTGTCTAAACTCTTCTCCATGGCTGGACCCCCAAATAATATTCCTTTACGTGCTAAGGGGTATCTAGAGAGTGGGATAGGTTTAATAACTACCCTAACCCTAACGCGTACCCTAACCCTAAACCCTACCGTAACCCTAACACGTACCCTAATCCTAACCCGTACCCTAAACAGAGCCCTAACCCTATCACTAACCCTAACCCTAACCCTAACCCATACCCTACGCCGTACCCGCACCCCTCCCCGAATCCGTACCCTAAGCCGTACCCTAACACTAACCCTAAGCCTAACCCTTACCCTAGGCTACCCTTGAATGCTTCTGCCTCCAATAGATTTCCTAAGCACTAGTGTTTTAAGGAACAGCTTAAAAAGAGAATCCTAATGTGATTTCTTTATAATGGGTGTGTTCCGTATCTTATCCTAGTGTCTAAACTCTTCTCCATGGCTGGACCCCCAAATAATATTCCTTTACGTGCTAAGGGGTATCTAGAGAGTGGGATAGGTTTAATAACTACCCTAACCCTAACGCGTACCCTAACCCTAACCCCTACCCTAACCCTAACACGTACCCTAATCCTAACCCGTACCGTAAACCGAGCCCTAACCCTAACACTAACCCTAACCCTAACCCTAACCCATACCCTACGCCGTACCCGCACCCCTCCCCGTACCCGTACCCTAAGCCGTACCCTAACCCTAACCCTATGCCTAAACCTAACCCTAGGCTACCCTTGACTGCTTCTGCCTCCAATAGATTTCCTAAGCACTAGTGTTTTAAGGAACAGCTTAAAAAGAGAATCCTAATGTGATTTCTTTATAATGGGTGTGTTCCTTATCTTATCCCAGTGTCTAAACTCTTCTCCATGGCTGGACCCCCAAATAATATTCCTTTACGTGCTAAGGGGTATCTAGAGAGTGGGATAGGTTTAATAACTACCCTAACCCTAACGCGTATCCTAACCCTAACCCCTACCCTAACCCTAACACGTACCCTATTCCTAACCCGTACCTTAAACCGAGCCCTAACCCTATCACTAACCCTAACCCTAACCCTAACCCATACCCTACGCCGTACCCTCACCACTCCCCAAATCCGTACCCTAAGCCGTACCCTAACCCTAACCCTAAGCCTAACCCTAACCCTAGGCTACCCTTGACTGCTTCTGCCTCCAATAGATTTCCTAAGCACTAGTGTTTTAAGGAACAGCTTAAAAAGAGAATCCTAATGTGATTTCTTTGTAATAGGTGTGTTCCTTATCCCAGTGTCTAAACTCTTCTCCATGGCTGGACCCCCAAATAATATTCCTTTACGTGCTAAGGGGTATCTAGAGAGTGGGATAGGTTTAATAACTACCCTAACCCTAACGCGTACCCTAACCCTAAACCCTACCGTAACCCTAACACGTACCCTAATCCTAACCCGTACCCTAAACCGAGCCCTAACCCTAACACTAACCCTAACCCTAACGCTAACCCATACCCTATGCCGTACCCGCACCGCTCACCGAACCCGTACCCTAAGCCGTACCCTAACCCTAACCCTAAGCCTAACCCTAACCCTAGGCTACCCTTGACTGCTTCTGCATCCAGTAGATTTCCTAAGCACTAGTGTTTTAAGGAACAGCTTAAAAAGAGAATCCTAATGTGATTTCTTTATAATGGGTGTGTTCCTTACCTTATCCCAGTGTCTAAACTCTTCTCCATGGCTGGAACCCCAAATAATATTCCTTTACGTGCTAAGGGGTGTCTAGAGAGTGGGATAGGTTTAATAACTACCCTAACCGTAACACGTACCCTAACCCTAACCCCTACCCTAACCCTAACACGTACCCTATTCCTAACCCGTAACCTAAACCGAGCCCTAACCCTAACACTAACCCTAACCCTAACCCTAACCCATACCCTACGCCATACCCGCACCCCTCCCCGAACCCGTATCCTAAGCCGTACCCTAAGCCTAACCCTAAGCCTAACCCTAACCCTAGGCTACCCTTGACTGCTTCTGCCTCCAATAGATTTCCTAAGCACTAGTGTTTTAAGGAACAGCATAAAAAGAGAATCCTAATGTGATTTCTTTATAATGGGTGTGTTCCTTATCTTATCCTAGTGTCTAAACTCTTCTCCATGGCTGGACCCCCAAATAATATTCCTTTACGTGCTAAGGGGTATCTAGAGAGTGGGATAGGTTTAATAACTACCCTAACCCTAACGCGTACCCTAACCCTAACCCCTACCCTAACCCTAACACGTACCCTAATCCTAACCCGTACCCTAAACCGAGCCCTAACACTAACACTAACCCTAACCCTAACCCATACCCTACGCCGTACCCGCACCCCTCCCCGAACCCGTACCCTAAGCCGTACCCTAACACTAACCCTAAGCCTAACCCTAAGCCTAACCCTAACCCTAGGCTACCCTTGACTGCTTCTGCCTCCAATAGATTTCCTAAGCACTAGTGTTTTAAGGAACAGCTTAAAAAGAGAATCCTAATGTGATTTCTTTATAATGGGTGTGTTCCTTATCTTATCCCAGTGTCTAAACTCTTCTGCATGGCTGGAGCCCCAAATAATATTCCTTTACGTGCTAAGGGGTGTCTAGAGAGTGGGATAGGTTTAATAACTACCCTAACCCTAACACGTACCCTAACCCTAACCCCTACCCTAACCCTAACACGTACCCTATTCCTAACCCGTAACCTAAACCGAGCCCTAACCCTAACACTAACCCTAACCCTAACCCTAACCCATACCCTACGCCGTACCCGCACCCCTCCCCGAACCCGTACCCTAAGCCGTACCCTAAGCCTAACCCTAAGCCTAACCCTAACCCTAGGCTACCCTTGACTGCTTCTGCCTCCAATAGATTTCCTAAGCACTAGTGTTTTAAGAAACAGCTTAAAAAGAGAATCCTAATGTGATTTCTTTATAATGGGTGTGTTCCTTATCTTATCCCAGTGTCTAAACTCTTCTCCATGGCTGGACCCCCAAATAATATTCCTTTACGTGCTAAGGGGTATCTAGAGAGTGGGATAGGTTTAATAACTACCCTAACCCTAATGCGTACCCTAACCCTAAACCCTACCCTAACCCTAACACGTACCCTAATTCTAACCCGTACCCTAAACCGAGCCCTAACCCTATCACTAACCCTAACCCTAACCCTAACCCATACCCTACGCCGTACCCGCACCCCTCCCCGAATCCGTACCCTAAGTCGTACCCTAACACTAACCCTAAGCCTAACCCTAACCCTAGGCTACCCTTGAATGCTTCTGCCTCCAATAGATTTCCTAAGCACTAGTGTTTTAAGGAACAGCTTAAAAAGAGAATCCTAATGTGATTTCTTTATAATGGGTGTGTTCCTTACCTTATCCTAGTGTCTAAACTCTTCTCCATGGCTGGACCCCCAAATAATATTCCTTTACGTGCTAAGGGGTATCTAGAGAGTGGGATAGGTTTAATAACTACCCTAACCCTAACGCGTACCCTAACCCTAACCCCTACCCTAACCCTAACACGTACCCTAATCGTAACCCGTACCCTAAACCGAGCCCTAACCCTAACACTAACCCTAACCCTAACCCTAACCCATACCCTACGCCGTACCCGCACCCCTCCCCGAACCCGTACCCTAAGCCGTACCCTAAGCCTAACCCTAAGGCTAACACTAACCCTAGGCTACCCTTGACTGCTTCTGCCTCCAATAGATTTCCTAAGCACTAGTGTTTTAAGGAACATCTTAAAAAGATAATCCTAATGTGATTTCTTTATAATGGGTGTGTTCCTTATCTTATCCCAGTGTCTAGACTCTTCTCCATAGCTGGAGCCCCAAATAATATACCTTTACGTGCTAAGGGGTATCTAGAGAGTGGGATAGGTTTAATAACTACCCTAACCCTAACGCGTACCCTAACCCTAACCCCTACCCTAACCCTAACACGTACATAATCCTAACCCGTACCCTAAACCGAGCCCTAACACTAACACTAACCCTAACCCATACCCTACGCCGTACCCGCACCCCTCCCCGAACCCGTACCCTAAGCCGTACCCTAACACTAACCCTAAGCCTAACCCTAACCCTAGGCTACCCTTGACTGCTTCTGCCTCCAATAGATTTCCTAAGCACTAATGTTTTAAGGAACAGCTTAAAAAGAGAATCCTAATGTGATTTCTTTATAATGGGTGTGTTCCTTATCTTATCCCAGTGTCTAAACTCTTCTGCATGGCTGGAGCCCCAAATAATATTCCTTTACGTGCTAAGGGGTGTCTAGAGAGTGGGATAGGTTTAATAACTACCCTAACCCTAACACGTACCCTAACCCTAACCCCTACCCTAACCCTAACACGTACCCTATTCCTAACCCGTAACCTAAACCGAGCCCTAACCCTAACACTAACCCTAACCCTAACCCTAACCCATACCCTACGCCGTACCCGCACCCCTCCCCGAACCCGTACACTAAGCCGTACCCTAAGCCTAACCCTAAGCCTAACCCTAACCCTAGGCTACCCTTGACTGCTTCTGCCTCCAATAGATTTCCTAAGCACTATTGTTTTAAGGAACAGCTTAAAAAGAGAATCCTAATGTGATTTCTTTGTAATGGGTGTGTTCCTTATCCCAGTGTCTAAACTCTTCTCCATGGCTGGACCCCCAAATAATATTCCTTTACGTGCTAAGGGGTATCTAGAGAGTGGGACAGGTTTAATAACTACCCTAACCCTAACGTGTACCCTAACCCTAAACCCTACCGTAACCCTAACACGTACCCTAATCCTAACCCGTACCCTAAACAGAGCCCTAACCCTATCACTAACCCTAACCCTAACCCTAACCCATACACTACGCCGTAACCGGACCCCTCCCCGAATCCGTACCCTAAGCCGTACCCTAACACTAACCCTAAGCCTAACCCTTACCCTAGGCTACCCTTGAATGCTTCTGCCTCCAATAGATTTCCTAAGCACTAGTGTTTTAAGGAACAGCTTAAAAAGAGAATCCTAATGTGATTTCTTTATAATGGGTGTGTTCCGTATCTTATCCTAGTGTCTAAACTCTTCTCCATGGCTGGACCCCCAAATAATATTCCTTTACGTGCTAAGGGGTATCTAGAGAGTGGGATAGGTTTAATAACTACCCTAACCCTAACGCGTACCCTAACCCTAACCCCTACCCTAACCCTAACACGTACCCTAATCCTAACCCGTACCCTAAACCGAGCCCTAACCCTAACACTAACCCTAACCCTAACCCTAACCCATACCCTACGCCGTACCCGCACCCCTCCCCGTACCCGTACCCTAAGCCGTACCCTAACCCTAACCCTATGCCTAAACCTAACCCTAGGCTACCCTTGACTGCTTCTGCCTCCAATAGATTTCCTAAGCACTAGTGTTTTAAGGAACAGCTTAAAAAGAGAATCCTAATGTGATTTCTTTATAATGGGTGTGTTCCTTATCTTATCCCAGTGTCTAAACTCTTCTCCATGGCTGGACCCCCAAATAATATTCCTTTACGTGCTAAGGGGTATCTAGAGAGTGGGATAGGTTTAATAACTACCCTAACCCTAACGCGTATCCTAACCCTAACCCCTACCCTAACCCTAACACGTACCCTATTCCTAACCCGTACCTTAAACCGAGCCCTAACCCTATCACTAACCCTAACCCTAACCCTAACCCATACCCTACGCCGTACCCTCACCACTCCCCAAATCCGTACCCTAAGCCGTACCCTAACCCTAACCCTAAGCCTAACCCTAACCCTAGGCTACCCTTGACTGCTTCTGCCTCCAATAGATTTCCTAAGCACTAGTGTTTTAAGGAACAGCTTAAAAAGAGAATCCTAATGTGATTTCTTTGTAATGGGTGTGTTCCTTATCCCAGTGTCTAAACTCTTCTCCATGGCTGGACCCCCAAATAATATTCCTTTACGTGCTAAGGGGTATCTAGAGAGTGGGATAGGTTTAATAACTACCCTAACCCTAACGCGTACCCTAACCCTAAACCCTACCCTAACCCTAACACGTACCCTAATCCTAACCCGTACCCTAAACCGAGCCCTAACCCTATCACTAACCCTAACCCTAACCCTAACCCATACCCTACGCCGTACCCGCACCCCTCCCCGAATCCGTACCCTAAGTCGTACCCTAACACTAACCCTAAGCCTAACCCTAACCCTAGGCTACCCTTGAATGCTTCTGCCTCCAATAGATTTCCTAAGCACTAGTGTTTTAAGGAACAGCTTAAAAAGAGAATCCTAATGTGATTTCTTTATAATGGGTGTGTTCCTTACCTTATCCTAGTGTCTAAACTCTTCTCCATGGCTGGACCCCCAAATAATATTCCTTTACGTGCTAAGGGGTATCTAGAGAGTGCGATAGGTTTAATAACTACCCTAACCCTAACGCGTACCCTAACCCTAACCCCTACCCTAACCCTAACACGTACCCTAATCGTAACCCGTACCCTAAACCGAGCCCTAACCCTAACACTAACCCTAACCCTAACCCTAACCCATACCCTACGCCGTACCCGCACCCCTCCCCGAACCCGTACCCTAAGCCGTACCCTAAGCCTAACCCTAAGGCTAACACTAACCCTAGGCTACCCTTGACTGCTTCTGCCTCCAATAGATTTCCTAAGCACTAGTGTTTTAAGGAACATCTTAAAAAGATAATCCTAATGTGATTTCTTTATAATGGGTGTGTTCCTTATCTTATCCCAGTGTCTAGACTCTTCTCCATAGCTGGAGCCCCAAATAATATACCTTTACGTGCTAAGGGGTATCTAGAGAGTGGGATAGGTTTAATAACTACCCTAACCCTAACGCGTACCCTAACCCTAACCCCTACCCTAACCCTAACACGTACATAATCCTAACCCGTACCCTAAACCGAGCCCTAACACTAACACTAACCCTAACCCATACCCTACGCCGTACCCGCACCCCTCCCCGAACCCGTACCCTAAGCCGTACCCTAACACTAACCCTAAGCCTAACCCTAACCCTAGGCTACCCTTGACTGCTTCTGCCTCCAATAGATTTCCTAAGCACTAATGTTTTAAGGAACAGCTTAAAAAGAGAATCCTAATGTGATTTCTTTATAATGGGTGTGTTCCTTATCTTATCCCAGTGTCTAAACTCTTCTGCATGGCTGGAGCCCCAAATAATATTCCTTTACGTGCTAAGGGGTGTCTAGAGAGTGGGATAGGTTTAATAACTACCCTAACCCTAACACGTACCCTAACCCTAACCCCTACCCTAACCCTAACACGTACCCTATTCCTAACCCGTAACCTAAACCGAGCCCTAACCCTAACACTAACCCTAACCCTAACCCTAACCCATACCCTACGCCGTACCCGCACCCCTCCCCGAACCCGTACACTAAGCCGTACCCTAAGCCTAACCCTAAGCCTAACCCTAACCCTAGGCTACCCTTGACTGCTTCTGCCTCCAATAGATTTCCTAAGCACTAGTGTTTTAAGGAACAGCTTAAAAAGAGAATCCTAATGTGATTTCTTTATAATGGGTGTGTTCCTTATCTTATCCCAGTGTCTAAACTCTTCTGCATGGCTGGAGCCCCAAATAATATTCCTTTACGTGCTAAGGGGTGTCTAGAGAGTGGGATAGGTTTAATAACTACCCTAACCCTAACACGTACCCTAACCCTAACCCCTACCCTAACCCTAACACGTACCCTATTCCTAACCCGTAACCTAAACCGAGCCCTAACCCTAACACTAACCCTAACCCTAACCCTAACCCATACCCTACGCCGTACCCGCACCCCTCCCCGAACCCGTACCCTAAGCCGTACCCTAAGCCTAACCCTAAGCCTAACCCTAACCCTAGGCTACCCTTGACTGCTTCTGCCTCCAATAGATTTCCTAAGCACTAGTGTTTTAAGAAACAGCTTAAAAAGAGAATCCTAATGTGATTTCTTTATAATGGGTGTGTTCCTTATCTTATCCCAGTGTCTAAACTCTTCTCCATGGCTGGACCCCCAAATAATATTCCTTTACGTGCTAAGGGGTATCTAGAGAGTGGGATAGGTTTAATAACTACCCTAACCCTAATGCGTACCCTAACCCTAAACCCTACCCTAACCCTAACACGTACCCTAATTCTAACCCGTACCCTAAACCGAGCCCTAACCCTATCACTAACCCTAACCCTAACCCTAACCCATACCCTACGCCGTACCCGCACCCCTCCCCGAATCCGTACCCTAAGTCGTACCCTAACACTAACCCTAAGCCTAACCCTAACCCTAGGCTACCCTTGAATGCTTCTGCCTCCAATAGATTTCCTAAGCACTAGTGTTTTAAGGAACAGCTTAAAAAGAGAATCCTAATGTGATTTCTTTATAATGGGTGTGTTCCTTACCTTATCCTAGTGTCTAAACTCTTCTCCATGGCTGGACCCCCAAATAATATTCCTTTACGTGCTAAGGGGTATCTAGAGAGTGGGATAGGTTTAATAACTACCCTAACCCTAACGCGTACCCTAACCCTAACCCCTACCCTAACCCTAACACGTACCCTAATCGTAACCCGTACCCTAAACCGAGCCCTAACCCTAACACTAACCCTAACCCTAACCCTAACCCATACCCTACGCCGTACCCGCACCCCTCCCCGAACCCGTACCCTAAGCCGTACCCTAAGCCTAACCCTAAGGCTAACACTAACCCTAGGCTACCCTTGACTGCTTCTGCCTCCAATAGATTTCCTAAGCACTAGTGTTTTAAGGAACATCTTAAAAAGATAATCCTAATGTGATTTCTTTATAATGGGTGTGTTCCTTATCTTATCCCAGTGTCTAGACTCTTCTCCATAGCTGGAGCCCCAAATAATATACCTTTACGTGCTAAGGGGTATCTAGAGAGTGGGATAGGTTTAATAACTACCCTAACCCTAACGCGTACCCTAACCCTAACCCCTACCCTAACCCTAACACGTACATAATCCTAACCCGTACCCTAAACCGAGCCCTAACACTAACACTAACCCTAACCCATACCCTACGCCGTACCCGCACCCCTCCCCGAACCCGTACCCTAAGCCGTACCCTAACACTAACCCTAAGCCTAACCCTAACCCTAGGCTACCCTTGACTGCTTCTGCCTCCAATAGATTTCCTAAGCACTAATGTTTTAAGGAACAGCTTAAAAAGAGAATCCTAATGTGATTTCTTTATAATGGGTGTGTTCCTTATCTTATCCCAGTGTCTAAACTCTTCTGCATGGCTGGAGCCCCAAATAATATTCCTTTACGTGCTAAGGGGTGTCTAGAGAGTGGGATAGGTTTAATAACTACCCTAACCCTAACACGTACCCTAACCCTAACCCCTACCCTAACCCTAACACGTACCCTATTCCTAACCCGTAACCTAAACCGAGCCCTAACCCTAACACTAACCCTAACCCTAACCCTAACCCATACCCTACGCCGTACCCGCACCCCTCCCCGAACCCGTACACTAAGCCGTACCCTAAGCCTAACCCTAAGCCTAACCCTAACCCTAGGCTACCCTTGACTGCTTCTGCCTCCAATAGATTTCCTAAGCACTAGTGTTTTAAGGAACAGCTTAAAAAGAGAATCCTAATGTGATTTCTTTGTAATGGGTGTGTTCCTTATCCCAGTGTCTAAACTCTTCTCCATGGCTGGACCCCCAAATAATATTCCTTTACGTGCTAAGGGGTATCTAGAGAGTGGGATAGGTTTAATAACTACCCTAACCCTAACGTGTACCCTAACCCTAAACCCTACCGTAACCCTAACACGTACCCTAATCCTAACCCGTACCCTAAACAGAGCCCTAACCCTATCACTAACCCTAACCCTAACCCTAACCCATACCCTACGCCGTACCCGCACCCCTCCCCGAATCCGTACCCTAAGCCGTACCCTAACACTAACCCTAAGCCTAACCCTTACCCTAGGCTACCCTTGAATGCTTCTGCCTCCAATAGATTTCCTAAGCACTAGTGTTTTAAGGAACAGCTTAAAAAGAGAATCCTAATGTGATTTCTTTATAATGGATGTGTTCCGTATCTTATCCTAGTGTCTAAACTCTTCTCCATGGCTGGACCCCCAAATAATATTCCTTTACGTGCTAAGGGGTATCTAGAGAGTGGGATAGGTTTAATAACTACCCTAACCCTAACGCGTACCCTAACCCTAACCCCTACCCTAACCCTAACACGTACCCTAATCCTAACCCGTACCCTAAACCGAGCCCTAACCCTAACACTAACCCTAACCCTAACCCTAACCCATACCCTACGCCATACCCGCACCCCTCCCCGTACCCGTACCCTAAGCCGTACCCTAACCCTAACCCTATGCCTAAACCTAACCCTAGGCTACCCTTGACTGCTTCTGCCTCCAATAGATTTCCTAAGCACTAGTGTTTTAAGGAACAGCTTAAAAAGAGAATCCTAATGTGATTTCTTTATAATGGGTGTGTTCCTTATCTTATCCCAGTGTCTAAACTCTTCTCCATGGCTGGACCCCCAAATAATATTCCTTTACGTGCTAAGGGGTATCTAGAGAGTGGGATAGGTTTAATAACTACCCTAACCCTAACGCGTATCCTAACCCTAACCCCTACCCTAACCCTAACACGTACCCTATTCCTAACCCGTACCTTAAACCGAGCCCTAACCCTATCACTAACCCTAACCCTAACCCTAACCCATACCCTACGCCGTACCCTCACCACTCCCCAAATCCGTACCCTAAGCCGTACCCTAACCCTAACCCTAAGCCTAACCCTAACCCTAGGCTACCCTTGACTGCTTCTGCCTCCAATAGATTTCCTAAGCACTAGTGTTTTAAGGAACAGCTTAAAAAGAGAATCCTAATGTGATTTCTTTGTAATGGGTGTGTTCCTTATCCCAGTGTCTAAACTCTTCTCCATGGCTGGACCCCCAAATAATATTCCTTTACGTGCTAAGGGGTATCTAGAGAGTGGGATAGGTTTAATAACTACCCTAACCCTAACGCGTACCCTAACCCTAAACCCTACCCTAACCCTAACACGTACCCTAATCCTAACCCGTACCCTAAACCGAGCCCTAACCCTATCACTAACCCTAACCCTAACCCTAACCCATACCCTACGCCGTACCCGCACCCCTCCCCGAATCCGTACCCTAAGCCGTACCCTAAGCCTAAACCTAAGCCTAACCCTAACCCTAGGCTACCCTTGAATGCTTCTGCCTCCAATAGATTTCCTAAGCACTAGTGTTTTAAGGAACAGCTTAAAAAGAGAATCCTAATGTGATTTCTTTATAATGGGAGTGTTCCTTATCTTATCCCAGTGTCTAGACTCTTCTCCATGGCTGGAGCCCCAAATAATATACCTTTACGTGCTAAGGAGTGTCTAGAGAGTGGGATAGGTTTAATAACTACCCTAACCCTAACACGTACCCTAACCCTAACCCCTACCCTAACCCTAACACGTACCCTATTCCTAACCCGTACCCTAAACCGAGCCCTAACCCTAACACTAACACTAACCCTAACCCTAACCCATACCCTATGCCGTACCCGCACCCCTCACCGAACCCGTACCCTAAGCCGTACCCTAACCCTAACCCTAAGCCTAACCCTAACCCTAGGCTACCCTTGACTGCTTCTGCATCCAGTCGATTTCCTAAGCACTAGTGTTTTAAGGAACAGCTTAAAAAGAGAATCCTAATGTGATTTCTTTATAATGGGTGTGTTCCTTACCTTATCCCAGTGTCTAAACTCTTCTCCATGGCTGGACCCCCAAATAATATTCCTTTACGTGCTCAGGGGTATGTAGAGAGTGGGATAGGTTTAATAACTACCCTAACCCTAACGCGTACCCTAACCCTAACCCCTACCCTAACCCTAACACGTACCCTAATCCTAACCCGTACCCTAAACCGAGCCCTAACCCTAACACTAACCCTAACCCTAACCCTAACCCATACCCTACGCCGTACCCGCACCCCTCCCCGTACCCGTACCCTAAGCCGTACCCTAACCCTAACCCTATGCCTAAACCTAACCCTAGGCTACCCTTGACTGCTTCTGCCTCCAATAGATTTCCTAAGCACTAGTGTTTTAAGGAACAGCTTAAAAAGAGAATCCTAATGTGATTTCTTTATAATGGGTGTGTTCCTTATCTTATCCCAGTGTCTAAACTCTTCTCCATGGCTGGACCCCCAAATAATATTCCTTTACGTGCTAAGGGGTATCTAGAGAGTGGGATAGGTTTAATAACTACCCTAACCCTAACGCGTATCCTAACCCTAACCCCTACCCTAACCCTAACACGTACCCTATTCCTAACCCGTACCTTAAACCGAGCCCTAACCCTATCACTAACCCTAACCCTAACCCTAACCCATACCCTACGCCGTACCCTCACCACTCCCCAAATCCGTACCCTAAGCCATACCCTAACCCTAACCCTAAGCCTAACCCTAACCCTAGGCTACCCTTGACTGCTTCTGCCTCCAATAGATTTCCTAAGCACTAGTGTTTTAAGGAACAGCTTAAAAAGAGAATCCTAATGTGATTTCTTTGTAATGGGTGTGTTCCTTATCCCAGTGTCTAAACTCTTCTCCATGGCTGGACCCCCAAATAATATTCCTTTACGTGCTAAGGGGTATCTAGAGAGTGGGATAGGTTTAATAACTACCCTAACCCTAACGCGTACCCTAACCCTAAACCCTACCGTAACCCTAACACGTACCCTAATCCTAACCCGTACCCTAAACCGAGCCCTAACCCTATCACTAACCCTAACCCTAACCCTAACCCATACCCTACGCCGTACCCGCACCCCTCCCCGAATCCGTACCCTAAGCCGTACCCTAAGCCTAACCCTAAGCCTAACCCTAACCCTAGGCTACCCTTGACTGCTTCTGCCTCCAATAGATTTCCTAAGCACTAGTGTTTTAAGGAACAGCTTAAAAAGAGAATCCTAATGTGATTTCTTTATAATGGGTGTGTTCCTTATCTTATCCCAGTGTCTAGACTCTTCTCCATAGCTGGAGCCCCAAATAATATACCTTTACGTGCTAAGGAGTGTCTAGAGAGTGGGATAGGTTTAATAACTACCCTAACCCTAACACGTACCCTAACCCTAACCCCTACCCTAACCCTAACACGTACCCTATTCCTAACCCGTACCCTAAACCGAGCCCTAACCCTAACACTAACCCTAACCCTAACCCTAACCCATACCCTATGCCGTACCCGCACCCCTCACCGAACCCGTACCCTAAGCCGTACCCTAACCCTAACCCTAAGCCTAACCCTAACCCTAGGCTACCCTTGACTGCTTCTGCATCCAGTAGATTTCCTAAGCACTAGTGTTTTAAGGAACAGCTTAAAAAGAGAATCCTAATGTGATTTCTTTATAATGGGTGTGTTCCTTACCTTATCCCAGTGTCTAAACTCTTCTCCATGGCTGGAACCCCAAATAATATTCCTTTACGTGCTAAGGGGTGTCTAGAGAGTGGGATAGGTTTAATAACTACCCTAACCGTAACACGTACCCTAACCCTAACCCCTACCCTAACCCTAACACGTACCCTATTCCTAACCCGTAACCTAAACCGAGCCCTAACCCTAACACTAACCCTAACCCTAACCCTAACCCATACCCTACGCCGTACCCGCACCCCTCCCCGAACCCATACCCTAAGCCATACCCTAAGCCTAACCCTAAGCCTAACCCTAACCCTAGGCTACCCTTGACTGCTTCTGCATCCAGTAGATTTCCTAAGCACTAGTGTTTTAAGGAACAGCTTAAAAAGAGAATCCTAATGTGATTTCTTTATAATGGGTGTGTTCCTTACCTTATCCCAGTGTCTAAACTCTTCTCCATGGCTGGACCCCCAAATAATATTCCTTTACGTGCTCAGGGGTATGTAGAGAGTGGGATAGGTTTAATAACTACCCTAACCCTAACGCGTACCCTAACCCTAACCCCTACCCTAACCCTAACACGTACCCTAATCCTAACCCGTACCCTAAACCGAGCCCTAACCCTAACACTAACCCTAACCCTAACCCTAACCCATACCCTACGCCGTACCCGCACCCCTCCCCGTACCCGTACCCTAAGCCGTACCCTAACCCTAACCCTATGCCTAAACCTAACCCTAGGCTACCCTTGACTGCTTCTGCCTCCAATAGATTTCCTAAGCACTAGTGTTTTAAGGAACAGCTTAAAAAGAGAATCCTAATGTGATTTCTTTATAATGGGTGTGTTCCTTATCTTATCCCAGTGTCTAAACTCTTCTCCATGGCTGGACCCCCAAATAATATTCCTTTACGTGCTAAGGGGTATCTAGAGAGTGGGATAGGTTTAATAACTACCCTAACCCTAACGCGTATCCTAACCCTAACCCCTACCCTAACCCTAACACGTACCCTATTCCTAACCCGTACCTTAAACCGAGCCCTAACCCTAACACTAACCCTAACCCTAACCCTAACCCATACCCTACGCCGTACCCTCACCACTCCCCAAATCCGTACCCTAAGCCGTACCCTAACCCTAACCCTAAGCCTAACCCTAACCCTAGGCTACCCTTGAGTGCTTCTGCCTCCAATAGATTTCCTAAGCACTAGTGTTTTAAGGAACAGCTTAAAAAGAGAATCCTAATGTGATTTCTTTGTAATGGGTGTGTTCCTTATCCCAGTGTCTAAACTCTTCTCCATGGCTGGACCCCCAAATAATATTCCTTTACGTGCTAAGGGGTATCTAGAGAGTGGGATAGGTTTAATAACTACCCTAACCCTAACGCGTACCCTAACCCTAAACCCTACCGTAACCCTAACACGTACCCTAATCCTAACCCGTACCCTAAACCGAGCCCTAACCCTATCACTAACCCTAACCCTAACCCTAACCCATACCCTACGCCGTACCCGCACCCCTCCCCGAATCCGTACCCTAAGCCGTACCCTAACACTAACCCTAAGCCTAACCCTAACCCTAGGCTACCCTTGAATGCTTCTGCCTCCAATAGATTTCCTAAGCACTAGTGTTTTAAGGAACAGCTTAAAAAGAGAATCCTAATGTGATTTCTTTATAATGGGTGTGTTCCGTATCTTATCCTAGTGTCTAAACTCTTCTCCATGGCTGGACCCCCAAATAATATTCCTTTACGTGCTAAGGGGTATCTAGAGAGTGGGATAGGTTTAATAACTACCCTAACCCTAACGCGTACCCTAACCCTAACCCCTACCCTAACCCTAACACGTACCCTAATCGTAACCCGTACCCTAAACCGAGCCCTAACCCTAACACTAACCCTAACCCTAACCCTAACCCATACCCTACGCCGTACCCGCACCCCTCCCCGAACCCGTACCCTAAGCCGTACCCTAACCCTAACCCTAAGCCTAACCCTAACCCTAGGCTACCCTTGACTGCTTCTGCCTCCAATAGATTTCCTAAGCACTAGTGTTTTAAGGAACAGCTTAAAAAGAGAATCCTAATGTGATTTCTTTATAATGGGTGTGTTCCTTATCTTATCCCAGTGTCTAGACTCTTCTCCATAGCTGGAGCCCCAAATAATATACCTTTACGTGCTAAGGAGTGTCTAGAGAGTGGGATAGGTTTAATAACTACCCTAACCCTAACACGTACCCTAACCCTAACCCCTACCCTAACCCTAACACGTACCCTATTCCTAACCCGTACCCTAAACCGAGCCCTAACCCTAACACTAACCCTAACCCTAACGCTAACCCATACCCTATGCCGTACCCGCACCCCTCACCGAACCCGTACCCTAAGCCGTACCCTAACCCTAACCCTAAGCCTAACCCTAACCCTAGGCTACCCTTGACTGCTTCTGCATCCAGTAGATTTCCTAAGCACTAGTGTTTTAAGGAACAGCTTAAAAAGAGAATCCTAATGTGATTTCTTTATAATGGGTGTGTTCCTTACCTTATCCCAGTGTCTAAACTCTTCTCCATGGCTGGAACCCCAAATAATATTCCTTTACGTGCTAAGGGGTGTCTAGAGAGTGGGATAGGTTTAATAACTACCCTAACCGTAACACGTACCCTAACCCTAACCCCTACCCTAACCCTAACACGTACCCTATTCCTAACCCGTAACCTAAACCGAGCCCTAACCCTAACACTAACCCTAACCCTAACCCTAACCCATACCCTACGCCATACCCGCACCCCTCCCCGAACCCGTATCCTAAGCCGTACCCTAAGCCTAACCCTAAGCCTAACCCTAACCCTAGGCTACCCTTGACTGCTTCTGCCTCCAATAGATTTCCTAAGCACTAGTGTTTTAAGGAACAGCATAAAAAGAGAATCCTAATGTGATTTCTTTATAATGGGTGTGTTCCTTATCTTATCCTAGTGTCTAAACTCTTCTCCATGGCTGGACCCCCAAATAATATTCCTTTACGTGCTAAGGGGTATCTAGAGAGTGGGATAGGTTTAATAACTACCCTAACCCTAACGCGTACCCTAACCCTAACCCCTACCCTAACCCTAACACGTACCCTAATCCTAACCCGTACCCTAAACCGAGCCCTAACACTAACACTAACCCTAACCCTAACCCATACCCTACGCCGTACCCGCACCCCTCCCCGAACCCGTACCCTAAGCCGTACCCTAACACTAACCCTAAGCCTAACCCTAACCCTAGGCTACCCTTGACTGCTTCTGCCTCCAATAGATTTCCTAAGCACTAGTGTTTTAAGGAACAGCTTAAAAAGAGAATCCTAATGTGATTTCTTTATAATGGGTGTGTTCCTTATCTTATCCCAGTGTCTAAACTCTTCTGCATGGCTGGAGCCCCAAATAATATTCCTTTACGTGCTAAGGGGTGTCTAGAGAGTGGGATAGGTTTAATAACTACCCTAACCCTAACACGTACCCTAACCCTAACCCCTACCCTAACCCTAACACGTACCCTATTCCTAACCCGTAACCTAAACCGAGCCCTAACCCTAACACTAACCCTAACCCTAACCCTAACCCATACCCTACGCCGTACCCGCACCCCTCCCCGAACCCGTACCCTAAGCCGTACCCTAAGCCTAACCCTAAGCCTAACCCTAACCCTAGGCTACCCTTGACTGCTTCTGCCTCCAATAGATTTCCTAAGCACTAGTGTTTTAAGAAACAGCTTAAAAAGAGAATCCTAATGTGATTTCTTTATAATGGGTGTGTTCCTTATCTTATCCCAGTGTCTAAACTCTTCTCCATGGCTGGACCCCCAAATAATATTCCTTTACGTGCTAAGGGGTATCTAGAGAGTGGGATAGGTTTAATAACTACCCTAACCCTAATGCGTACCCTAACCCTAAACCCTACCCTAACCCTAACACGTACCCTAATTCTAACCCGTACCCTAAACCGAGCCCTAACCCTATCACTAACCCTAACCCTAACCCTAACCCATACCCTACGCCGTACCCGCACCCCTCCCCGAATCCGTACCCTAAGTCGTACCCTAACACTAACCCTAAGCCTAACCCTAACCCTAGGCTACCCTTGAATGCTTCTGCCTCCAATAGATTTCCTAAGCACTAGTGTTTTAAGGAACAGCTTAAAAAGAGAATCCTAATGTGATTTCTTTATAATGGGTGTGTTCCTTACCTTATCCTAGTGTCTAAACTCTTCTCCATGGCTGGACCCCCAAATAATATTCCTTTACGTGCTAAGGGGTATCTAGAGAGTGGGATAGGTTTAATAACTACCCTAACCCTAACGCGTACCCTAACCCTAACCCCTACCCTAACCCTAACACGTACCCTAATCGTAACCCGTACCCTAAACCGAGCCCTAAACCTAACACTAACCCTAACCCTAACCCTAACCCATACCCTACGCCGTACCCGCACCCCTCCCCGAACCCGTACCCTAAGCCGTACCCTAAGCCTAACCCTAAGGCTAACACTAACCCTAGGCTACCCTTGACTGCTTCTGCCTCCAATAGATTTCCTAAGCACTAGTGTTTTAAGGAACAGCTTAAAAAGAGAATCCTAATGTGATTTCTTTATAATGGGTGTGTTCCTTATCTTATCCCAGTGTCTAAACTCTTCTGCATGGCTGGAGCCCCAAATAATATTCCTTTACGTGCTAAGGGGTGTCTAGAGAGTGGGATAGGTTTAATAACTACCCTAACCCTAACACGTACCCTAACCCTAACCCCTACCCTAACCCTAACACGTACCCTATTCCTAACCCGTAACCTAAACCGAGCCCTAACCCTAACACTAACCCTAACCCTAACCCATACCCTACGCCGTACCCGCACCCCTCCCCGAATCCGTACCCTAAGTCGTACCCTAACACTAACCCTAAGCCTAACCCTAACCCTAGGCTACCCTTGAATGCTTCTGCCTCCAATAGATTTCCTAAGCACTAGTGTTTTAAGGAACAGCTTAAAAAGAGAATCCTAATGTGATTTCTTTATAATGGGTGTGTTCCTTACCTTATCCTAGTGTCTAAACTCTTCTCCATGGCTGGACCCCCAAATAATATTCCTTTACGTGCTAAGGGGTATCTAGAGAGTGCGATAGGTTTAATAACTACCCTAACCCTAACGCGTACCCTAACCCTAACCCCTACCCTAACCCTAACACGTACCCTAATCGTAACCCGTACCCTAAACCGAGCCCTAACCCTAACACTAACCCTAACCCTAACCCTAACCCATACCCTACGCCGTACCCGCACCCCTCCCCGAACCCGTACCCTAAGCCGTACCCTAAGCCTAACCCTAAGGCTAACACTAACCCTAGGCTACCCTTGACTGCTTCTGCCTCCAATAGATTTCCTAAGCACTAGTGTTTTAAGGAACATCTTAAAAAGATAATCCTAATGTGATTTCTTTATAATGGGTGTGTTCCTTATCTTATCCCAGTGTCTAGACTCTTCTCCATAGCTGGAGCCCCAAATAATATACCTTTACGTGCTAAGGGGTATCTAGAGAGTGGGATAGGTTTAATAACTACCCTAACCCTAACGCGTACCCTAACCCTAACCCCTACCCTAACCCTAACACGTACATAATCCTAACCCGTACCCTAAACCGAGCCCTAACACTAACACTAACCCTAACCCATACCCTACGCCGTACCCGCACCCCTCCCCGAACCCGTACCCTAAGCCGTACCCTAACACTAACCCTAAGCCTAACCCTAACCCTAGGCTACCCTTGACTGCTTCTGCCTCCAATAGATTTCCTAAGCACTAATGTTTTAAGGAACAGCTTAAAAAGAGAATCCTAATGTGATTTCTTTATAATGGGTGTGTTCCTTATCTTATCCCAGTGTCTAAACTCTTCTGCATGGCTGGAGCCCCAAATAATATTCCTTTACGTGCTAAGGGGTGTCTAGAGAGTGGGATAGGTTTAATAACTACCCTAACCCTAACACGTACCCTAACCCTAACCCCTACCCTAACCCTAACACGTACCCTATTCCTAACCCGTAACCTAAACCGAGCCCTAACCCTAACACTAACCCTAACCCTAACCCTAACCCATACCCTACGCCGTACCCGCACCCCTCCCCGAACCCGTACACTAAGCCGTACCCTAAGCCTAACCCTAAGCCTAACCCTAACCCTAGGCTACCCTTGACTGCTTCTGCCTCCAATAGATTTCCTAAGCACTAGTGTTTTAAGGAACAGCTTAAAAAGAGAATCCTAATGTGATTTCTTTATAATGGGTGTGTTCCTTATCTTATCCCAGTGTCTAAACTCTTCTGCATGGCTGGAGCCCCAAATAATATTCCTTTACGTGCTAAGGGGTGTCTAGAGAGTGGGATAGGTTTAATAACTACCCTAACCCTAACACGTACCCTAACCCTAACCCCTACCCTAACCCTAACACGTACCCTATTCCTAACCCGTAACCTAAACCGAGCCCTAACCCTAACACTAACCCTAACCCTAACCCTAACCCATACCCTACGCCGTACCCGCACCCCTCCCCGAACCCGTACCCTAAGCCGA